>NC_143414.1:2274609-2426250 GCF_059467195.1 Physcomitrium patens
TAGGATCAGATAGGGTTTTTGTAATATCTAAAGATCTACTTATTTAAAGAAAGAAAATTAATCTATAAATTATATCTAGTCTTTGAGCTACTTTTTATATATGATTTCATTTGACACAATATTATGCCTTCTTGTAAACTACTTATGATCAAGGATTCAATGTTGTATTGAGGAGGTTTGCCCTCTTGATAGCATAGTTTTATAAAGATTTAAAAGATGTTTCAATTAGTATTTTTCAACACACTATCCAACTTATTCTAAATTTAATACTTCTTAGATAAAAATATAAAGACCTAATCCTATAATCCAACCTATTTCATTACCTTTTATTACTTTTATAGCAGATGATATGGTGGATCATGACTTCTATAGTTTTATAGATGACTACTCTGATTACAATCAAGTATCAATAGCTCCTAAAGATTGGTATAAGACTGCATTTACATCACATTGGAGAACCTTTATATATGCAGTAATGTCTTTTAGCTTATGCAATGTTCTTTTAGCTTTTCAAAGAGTCATGACGTATGCATTCTAAGACCTTCTTCGAAAAGATATGTTAATTTTTAATGATGACTTTGATTGTAAATCTTTAGAGAATGATTTCCTTTAAAGCCTTCAATTGTATTTTGAATGTTGTAGAAGAATAGGAATTTTTCTTAACTCAGAGAATATTTATTTTGTAATTAAAAAAATTATTTTACTAATTTATATTATTTCTAAGAAAAAAAAAGAATATGATCTTAAAAAAATAGAGATTTTTGCAAACCTACCATCTTCAAATGGAATAAAAGACATTCAAAAGATTTTAAGACATATGGATTGGTATTGTGATTTGATTGAATCATATTCTATTCATGCTTCTCTATTGATTAATTTATTAAAAAAGACTACTAAAATTGAATAGATTTTTTAGTGTTAAGTTGGTTTTGATGCAATTAAAGCCAAATTGCTTTCATATCCTTGTCTAATACCACTTAATTGGAATCAATCGTTCTGTCTATTGTGATGCCTTTGAATTGGTAATAGGTAGTGTCTTATGTCAACCAAATGATAAGGGTGTGATTCATCCTATTAATTTTGTGAGTAAATAATTGACAAGTATGGAGTGCAACTATACAAGCATAGAATTAGAATGTTGGGCTATGGTCTTTAGTGCCAAAATTTTTTGCCATTACCTTTTGTCACGGATATACATATAATTACCTATATGAATAGATAAAAGTATGTAAAAGTAGGTTAATTGTGTAATATCTTCTAGAGAAGCTTCTTAGAAGCTTCATAGACGCTGCTTTGACTTTATAGGAGTCTATAGTTGACTTTTAGGTTAGAAACTTGGTCAACAAGTTAGCCATGTGCCACGCATGTTGGAAGCTTAAAGAACAAGCTAACTACGTGGTCCATCCATAGAAAACTTGCCTTGCAAGCAAAGGCATGTGGCCTAGAAAGTCAACATATATTGGAGGTCTTATAGAACATCGCCACGTGGCTTCTAGTTAGATAGTATATATAGAGGCAAGAGTGAAGCCCTCTTCACTCTTGTCAACTCCTTTCTTGCTTCTAGTCTAGTTTCAAGGGTCTCTAGTTTTCTTGTATTTTGGCAATAGCCATTCCAGTTTCTTTCTTAATATACATATTTCTATTTTGTCCTATTTCTTTTTGAGAAAAGTCTCACTTACTCTTTAGCTTTCATCGAGTTCTTGTCCTTGACACCTTTTGGTAAAGATTTTTTTTTTTTTGTAGATTACATGGCTCCTAGATATATTATGAAGAAAACAAAATTTAATGGTAGATTAGGAAGATGGATATTTCTTTTAGTAGAATTTTATCATATAGTATAATACAAATAAAGAAAACTATAAAAATAAGTTGATAATTTTTCTTGACTATCTATAACTATAGATATTCAAGATATAAATGACAAATTTTCTAATGCTCAATTTTTCCATATTATGTTGGCACCTATATAGTATAAATATATTATTAAATTTTTGAATACTTAACAATTATTCAATATCTTATCAAAAAATAAACAATAGAAGATTAGAACGAATAATACTCATTTTGCTTTTATAGCAAAGAAACTATATCATCAAACGATTGATGGAATTTTAAGAAATTGTCTTACTTATGAACAAGTACTATTAGTATTAGAAGCTTATCATTAAAGTGTTTGTGATGGATACTTTTCTTTTCAATTAATAATCTAAAAAATCCTTAAAATAGGCTATTTTTTAGACCAAAATATTTATCAATTTAGAGTCTTTTATAAGATCTTATGATGCTTGTTAAAGATATGTATGTAATGATTTAAATCTTGGAATGCCTTTAAATTCGTCACTTTTACTTATTTCATTTGAAAAATAGAATATAGACTATATTGAATCTATCTATCTTGCATCTTCACATTAAATGCAATTTATCATTATAGCTACAAAATATTTGATCAAATGAGTAAAAGCAAAAGGTGTGAAAAGGACAAATGCTAAATAATCTATGATCTTTTTATATAAAAATATCATAACTCATTTTATTTATTTTAAAATACTTAAGAATAACAATAGTATTCATTTTTTAAATGAAGCTATCAAAAAAATGACTGCATTATTTACCATCAATCATAGAAAGATTACTCCCTATCATCTTCAAATAAATGGTCTTATAAAAAGAATCAACCAAAACTTAGTTTGGATTTTGAAAAAAACTATGATGGATTCTAAGTGTAATTACAATATTAAACTTACTTTGGCTTTTCAGACTAATGAAACTACTTATAAGGTTTCTACAAGATCTACACTTTTTTCTTTGGTATACAAAATAAGAGCTATTTTGCCTATAGAATTTGAAGTTCCATTCTTACACATTGCAATTGATGAAAGATTAGATACTTCTCAATCTTTGAAAGAAAAATTAAAACATTCAAAAAGAATTAATGAGATATAAAGATTTACAACTCAACACATAGAAACTACTTAGAGAAGAAGGAAAGAGATCTTTAATAAAAGAATAAAAAAATATATTTTTACTCTATAAATATGATTGATGGTTTAAGATACTAGAAAACTAGAATTTCCAGCTAAGTTTGATACACTTTGGATTAAGCATTATATTATTAAGAAATCTTTGATAATAATTTTGTTCAACTTAAAACATTAAATGGATAAGTCTTTCCTACCTGAACTAATGGAAGTCACTGTAAGAAATATAAAATATAATCAAGAGTTCTAACAACAATGTACTATGTCTTTTTCTAGTATACTTAAGACAAACCTATAGGTTACTTTATCTTTAGACTATTATAAGACTAGGCTCAAGGTAAAGACAACGAGCAATATAAGATATTTTTTTTCTTTAAATCTTAGTTGTTTCTCATCTAGTCTATAGAATTCAATTTTGTTATTATGAATTTAAAATTATATAGTTTCTAGTTTGAAACTTGATACAAATATAGATACACTCTAATATTAAATTAATAATTTAGCAAGAAGTTATATAAGAAAACATATTGAGTCTAAACCAAACAGTTGTTTTTAGGTGAAATTCTTAGTATATTTCTTCTTATATTTTACTTCTTTTATTATGTAGTGGTTTCTATGTCAAAGACAAGAACATGATAAAGACAAATAAATAAATGAGACTTCTTTCAAAGAAAGCTGATAAAATAGAAATAACTTGATATGTATATTAAAAAAGAAACTGGAATGGCTATTGCCAAAAGCCAAGAAAACTAGAGACCCTTGAAACTAGACTGGAAGCAAGAAAAGAGTTGACAAGAGTGAAGAAGGCTTCACTCTTGTCTCTATATATACTATCTTACTAAGGGCTACGTGGCAATGTTCTACAGGACTTCCAATATGTGTTGACTTTGTAGGACACATGCCTTGACTTACAAGGTAAGTTTTTCTATATGTAGGCCACATAATTAGCTTGGTCTTTAAGCTAACAACATGTGTGGTACATGGCCAACTTGTTGACCACGTTTCTAATCCCAAAAAGTCAATTAAAGATACCTGTAAAATCAAAGCAATGTCTATAAAGCTTCTAAGAAGCTTCTATACCAAATACTATAGAATTAACTTATTTTTATCTACTTTTACTTACTTCTACCTATTTATACATGTAATTACTAGCTTACATGAGTATGTTCATGATATTATCCCCTTTCTAAGGATGAGGTCCACGAGGAGCGGTCATCATATGTTGAGGAAATCTATGATACAACAAATTATATTCGCTACATATTTTGATCTTTATTTTCTTCAAAGATGATTGATAGGGCCTCTCTGTTAGGGACATAGTCCTTAGACCTTTCTAGAGACAAGTTTCTAGAATCTTTTAGAAAGAAGTCTCTAGAAACTTCCAGAAGATTCCTTTAATATTCTCTTAGAATATTCTTCAAAGATTCCCTAAAGATTCTTTGAAGATTCTCTAAAGATTCTATTAGAAGGCTCTAAAAGATTCTTAGAATATTCTAGTAGATTCTAAGAAGTTACTTGAGAAGCTTCCTAGCTCTTGGGTAGTTGCTCGAGAAGCTTGATAGTTCTTGGGAAGCTTCTTGATGCGCTTCCTTAGAACCATAGGCCAGTAGTATATATAGGAGTCGAGGCTGAAGAGTTCTTCAGTCTCGACAACACATCTCTTGGAGTTCTAGCTCACCTTTCTGGTGTTGTTCTTGTACTCATCTGTTTAATCTAGTTCTGCCACTTCTTCTTGAACTTCTTATTAGATTTCAAGTCTGTATTTTGTATCCGTGACACTCTCAACCATCCCTAGTGTCCCATACCAAGGCGAGAAGACTACCCAATTATTTGATCATTGTTGAGGCTTTCCTAACTTCCTTCGAATAAAACATTTGGAACACCATCAGGAGTTATAACTACCTCTAGTAAAATCACCAAACATCGAGATTTCCTTCTAAGATCATGATACCAAATGCATTGTATCTTGCCATCCATTTGAGGAAGAACATGTAGTTCTTGAAGATCTTCATCACGATTGCATCGTCTTGAAGGTTGTGACAATCGTAATGTCTCATCCGGTAGGTCAGTAAATGAAGGTTCTTGAGTTAAATTCACTGGTTGTTATTTCTCCATCTCCTCAACATGACAACTATAAAGAAGCTACAAACAAGGATTGAAAGTAGAATGTTATCTTGCCTAGATCTTGTTTCTTTTATAATGAAGGTTTTCATCTTGATTTTGATGGATGTCGTCGATGACAAACCTCTACCATCTTTGCTGTATTTACAAGATTCTTTATAGGCTCCTATGTGCATTCACTAATATCATATCCGTGTTAATGGAAAAGACATTCAAATTTATTCTGGTGCCACCTTGAATCTAAGACTTTTTGTACTTCAAACTTTTCATTATTGTCTACTTCTATAGGAGGAGGTAGACCTTGTCTTTTTCTTGATATGTCCATTATCTTATATGGTTCAAGAAGAGACACATGGAATATTGGATGAATTTTCATTGACTTTGATAGGTATAAACGATATGCAACTGAATTGATTTGTGTAAAAATAGAAAATGGTCCAAGCCTTTGATAGTCTAAGTTGTCATAAGGACGAGTGGTCTTGATATTGCGATGAAGTAACCATACCTTATCACCTATGTAGAATGGTGGTTGTTCCTTTTGATAGACATCCGCATTGATCTTTTGTTGTTCTTGAGCTTCTTTTAACTACGCATTCATTGTTGCATGTAGCTCTGACAAACAAATTGCCAAATCTTTCGCAGCAGGATTATCAACTTTTGAAAAGTCAAAAGTATCAAGTTATGGATGATAACTATAATTGGCAAAAAAAGGTATTTATTTTGTAGAAGAATGTACCTTGTTATTGTAAGCAAACTCTGTCAATAGCAAAAGAATTGTCAAATCATCTTATTGGTAGTTAATGGTACATCTTAAATATTGTTCCCAAACTTCATTAACACGCTCTGTTTGTCGATTAGTTTGAGAATGGAATACCAAAGATAGTTTTATATCCACTTTTAGAATCTTAAAAAGAGTCTGCCAAAATCTTGATATAAATTGAGTTCCCATATCTAATATGATATCTTTGGGTAATCCATGATAGCGATAGATATTGTCAAGAAAGAGCTTAGTTGTTTCTTCACCTATGATAGATTTTGTACATGGTACAAAATGTGCCATCTTGGTAAAATGATCTAAAATCATAAATATAGAATCATAAGAACCTGAGATTGGAAGATCCGTCATGAAATCTATAGAAATAGAAGACCATGGTTGTTCTGGAATGGATAATTGCTGAAGAAGTCTGTAAGGTCAATGAGGAGGAGTTTTTGATCTTGAGCAAACATCACAAGATTGTATAAAATATTTCATTGCATTCCACATTTGTGGCCACAAAAAGTTCCTAGTTATTAGTTCTAAATTTTTATAATATGCAAAATATCATGTTGCTGGAAAGTCATGACGAGCTTCAAAAATACGTAATCAAACTTCACCTTCTAGAACATATAGGAGTCCCTCAAAATATAGTAGATTATTTTTGAATTCAAACTTTGAAGTAACAAAAGACTTTGATAGATTTCCCTTAATATCATGAATAAGAGGATCACCAGACATACTTGACTCAATTTACTTAATGAAAGTTGAATCAATAGTTAGTGTTGATTTCATTCCTCAAAGATGAAGATGCTCTGGCTTCAAGAGAATTATTTGATGTTGATCAAAAGCAACATCTCCTTCCTTTGGTGCAAGGTAAGATCGTTTAGAGAATGCATGTGACAAACCTTGTTATTTTCCTGGTCGATAAGTGATCTTGAATTCGAATCTTCATAAAGATATATTCCAATGGACTTGGCGACAATTCAAAACATGTGTTGACATAAAATATTCAAGGTTCTTGTGATCCATATACAGTGTGATTGAGCTAGAAGCACCTTCTAGATAATGGCATCATTCTTGAAATAAATCCATGATTGCAAGAAGTTCTTTCTCGTGGATCTTATAGTTGAACTCGGCTGTTGAAAATTTTTTGGAATGAAAAGCTATTGGATGAAGTTTATTATCTATTCCCATTTAAGACAAAACGACATCCAAAGCAAAGTCAGATGCATCTATTTTCACAAAAAATGGCTTAGAAAAATCGATGCAATACAAGATTGGTGCAGAAATAAAGGCTGTCTTCAAAGCTTCAAATACTACTTCCGCTTCTTGATTCCATTGAAATTTATCTTTGCAATCAAACGTATAAGTGGAGGTGCAACTTGAAAGAAGTCTTTCATGAAGATCCGATAGTAATTGGCAAATCTCAAAAAGCATTGGACATCTCTTACCGTTTTTGGGATCTTCCAATTCATAATAGTTTGAACTTTTTTAGGATCCATCATAAGTCCATCATTTGAAATGATGTATCCTAAAAATTCGACTTGAGTAGTGTGAAATACACACTTTTTTATTTTGGTATAGAGTCCCACATCTCTTAGTTTTTGTAATACTTGGCGAACATGAAGTTCATGTTCTTTTGAATTCTTAGAATAGATTAAGATGTCGTCTAGATAACAAACAACAAAATCATCTAAAAACTCCTGAAAGACATCATTCATTAGATGTTGGAATGCTCTTGGTACATTTCTAAGTCCAAAAGGCATGACATTGTATTCAAAATGTCCATACTTTGTTCGAAATGTAGTCTTCCATTCATCTCCTTTTTTGATGCGTAGCAGATTGTAGGCTCCTCATAGATCTATTTTTGTATAGATCTTAGCTTGATTCAATTGATCAAGAAGTCTAGATATCAAAGGTAGCGGATACCTGTTTTTGATAGTGATTTTGTTGAATCCTCGATAATCAACACACATCCACAATGATCCATCTTTTTTTTTTACAAATAAAATTAGAACTCCTTCTAGAGATTTAGAATGGCATAAGAAGTTTTTGACTAAATTTTCTTCAATATACTCCTTGAGTTCAGTCAATTTATTTTGAGATAAATTGTAGATTGGTCCAAATGGCGATTGTGCTCCTTTTTGAAGGTCAATTGAACAGTCATAGGAACGGTGTTCTAGAAGGGTATCCACATTCTTTTTCTCAAATACATCTTGAAAATCTTAATATTGGCTTAAAATGCTACTTGAAGTCTTTCCACGAGTAGAAACATGTGTGGCATAAATGACACAAGGTGATCCTTCTTTTGTAGCATGCAAGAAAGCTCTTGCACCTACAAATATAAGTTTAATTATAGTAGACTTATGACTTTTTACTTGATTAAATACACTCTTAGTTATACTTTCAATAAAATCAAGACTACGAGAAGTCCAATCTATTTTAGGATTATATTTTTCCAGCCATGATAAATCTAAAATGAGTGGATTAGAAAGAGATCTAATAATATTAAATATTACAAAGCTATTATGATCATTAGTTGTTATTTCTATAGGAAGGATTTCATGAGTAACATCTCCTTAAGACAATGGATGACCATCTATGATTTCTACATGAACAGATTTAGTTTTCTTTACTAAAAATATGCTTTGTCTTTTCACAAATTCTTCATCTAAGAAACATGTTGAGGCTTCTGAATCTAGCAAGGCAGAGGCTTTGAGATATTTAGGTCCTAGAATAATATTTATCGTAAAACATGGAGAGGGTTCTGAGGAGAGAATAGGACCTTCACTAGGTGTTGTACAAGGTTCTACCCACACGATCTCTATTGTAGCTGGACAAATTTATTTTCCAACATACTATCTCATTTGATCACTCGTCGTTTTATAGTTGCGTTGTTTATTTGGGCAATGTTGAGCAGTGTGCTTAAGTTCTCCACAATATAAGCACAATCCTTCCTAACGATGACGAGTCTTTTCTTGGTCAGTAAGAGGTTTGAAGTGTACCGCATCAATTTGTATATCCTCTACTTTTGAATGTATGTGTTAAAGAGATGTTAGTGTGCTATTGAATTATAGTAACGTTAAGGTCCACTTATATGCTTCTTAGATTGGAATTCAAAAAGACGATTGTCGCACTTTACAGCAAAGTCAAATGCTTGACTCAATGTTTGAGGATCAAGTAAATTGATCATTAGTTTTTTTACCTCATATTGTAATCCGTAAAAAAGTAGACTAATAAGTATAGCATCATCCTACTTGATATCAGTTGTAAGTTGTCAAAATTATGAAGCATATAATATTATTGATCGATTGTCTTGTCGTAAAATATAGATCTTATTGGTTGCAATACAAATTACATCATGTTCTCCATACATGGATCAAAACTCCGCCAATAGAGCCTCTAGATTATCCAATATTGGATCTCGTCATTCAAGAAAAGATAAAAATCATGATAATGTTGAATCTAATAAAAGCGTACCATTGAATCTAACTTGCAATCTTGGAGTTAGATAGCTTTGGGATTGAAGTTCAATCGCAAGTTTTATTTGATTGATAAATCCTCTAAACTTTGATCTAGTACCATCGAACTTCTCTAGTAGGGCAATTCTTGGTTCTCTAACACTGGAAAGGCATTTCGCTATAGGAGAAGGGACATGATTTGGTACAGATGTAGAAGCAGTTCCAATCATTTCTATATCTTCACTTCCTGCCAATCTTGTTGGTCCTTGTGGTAGTAAATTGAGTTGATGCATCACAAGCATTAATTCCTTCAATTGCTCTTATATTTGTACTATTGTATTCTTCATTTTAGCAAGTTTTATCATGATAATACTTAGAAAAGAGAAGATGTCTAATATCGCTCAAGACAAATAGAAGAGAGGACTTGAGAACAAAGAAGATACTAAGGACAATATCAGTTTGAAAGAGGATAATTTGTAACTTCTAATATGCTTATGTCTTATCAAATAAAGGGGTAATCCATTCTTAATCAAGATTAGATAAAACTTTGATATTATAAGTATACTCTTGTCAATCTATCAAGGACAAGAATATTATAAAGACAAATAAACAAATGAAACTTCTCTTAAAGAAAGATGACAAAATAGAAATAACTTTATATGTATATTGAAAGAGGAATTGGAATGACTATTGCCAAAAGATAAAAAAACTAGAGACCCTTGAAACTAGACTGGAAGCAAGAAAGGAGTTGACAAGAGTGAAGAAGGCTTCACTGTTGTCTCTATATATAGTATCTAACTAGGGGCTACATGGTGATGTTCTATAGGACCTCCAATATGTGTTGACTTTGTAGGATACATGCCTTGACTTATAAGGTAAGTTTTTCTATGTGTGGGCCACATAGTTAGCTTGGTCTTCAAGCTAACAACATGTGTGGCACATGGCCAACTTGTTGACCACGTTTTTAATCCAAAAAGTCAATTAAAGATACCTATAAAGTCAAAGAAATGTCTATAAAGCTTCTAAGAAGCTTCTGTATAAAATACTATAGAATTAACTTACTTTTATATACTTTTACTTACTTCTACTTATTTATATCTGTAATTACTGGCTTATATGTGTATGTCTAAGACATTCTATTTCAATATTTTTTATAGTTTTTATTTTTTTTATTGACCATATTAAAGGGAAGAGCTAGATTTTTACTATTTTTATAAATATTCTTAGATGATTACTATATGTGAGTCCTACAAATTGTCAAGGATATGAATCTTGAAGAAAGAAAATCTTTAATATACTCTTGTATTAGTAAAAAAAAGTAGAAAGTCACTCAAAGATGATATAATACTAAAATAGAATAGCTTTTGCCAAAAATAAGAAGACTAAAAAGTCTTGAAATAAGATTATGGACTAGAAGGTATTAACAAGAGTGACGAAGGCTTCACTCTTGCCTCTATATATACTCTTAATTAGGAGCTATGTGGCAATGTCCTATAGGACCTCCAAAATGTGTTGACTTTGCAAGACATATATCTTAATTTATAAGGTAAGTTTTCTATATGTGCGCCACATAATTAGCTTGTTTTATAAGCTACCAATATGTGATTAACTTGTTGATCAAATTTCTAACCTATTAATAAACTACACACATATATAAAATCAAAGTAGTATCTATAAAGCTTTTAAGAAGTTTGTTTAGAAGGTCTTATGAAATTAACCTATTTTTATCTATTTTTACATACTCTTACTTAATTATATAGATAATTACTAGAGTACTTATATATGTCCATGACATTACCTCTTTTCTAAGGATGAGTTCTACAAGGAGCGGTCTTCATATATTGAAGAAATCTAATATCCAACAAATTATATTTGCCACATATTCAGATCTTTGTTTTCTTTGAAGATAGTTGATAGGTCCACTTAGCCATTAATAGTATTTCATACCAAAATAAGAAGATCATCTTATTATTTGAATATTGTTGTGGCTTTCGTAACTTCTTTCAAATAAAATATTTTGAACATTATCAAGAGTTGTTCCTACCTCTAATAAAGTCACCAAACATCGGGAGTGTCTTTCAAGGTCATGATACCAAATACATTATATCTTGCCATCTATTTGAAGAACAACATGTCATTCTTGAAGATCTTCATATTGATTTTATTATCTTGAAGATTATGACAATCACAATGTTTCATCTAATAAGTCCACAAATAAAAGTTCTTAAGTTGAATTTGCTAGTTATTGGTTCTCCATCTCCTTAGCTTCACAAATATACAAAAATTACAAAAAAAGATAGAAAGTCAAATGTTATCTTACTTTTATCTTGTTTCTTTTATAGCAAAGATTTGCTATTCTTCATCTTAGTTTTGATGGATGTTGTCAATTAAAAGCTTCAATTTTCTATGATGCATTTGCAAGATTCTTTATTGGCTTTCATGTATATTCACTAATATCATATCCGTACCAATGAATAAGATATTATAATCTATTTCAATACTACTTTGAATCTAAGACTTCTTCTATCTTGACTCTAGATTATTATCTACTTTTATAGGAAGAGGTGATGTTTGTCTTCTTTTCGAGATATTCATTGTCTTATGCAGCTCAAGAAGGGATATGTGAAATACTAAGTGGATCTTCATAGACTCTAATAGATGTAATCAATAAGCAACATGATTGATTTATTCATAAATAGAAAAAGATCTCAACTTACAAAAGTCTAATTTTATCACAAAGATAAATAATCTTTGTATTGCGATGAAATAACTATACCTTGTCACTCACATTGAATTATAGTTACTGCTTGCAATTGACATGTATATTAATTTTTTGTTATTCTTGAGCTTCCTTTAATTTTAATTTCATTGTTGCATGAAGCTTTGACAAACGATTTGCTGAATCTTTTGTTGTAAAATTATCAACTTTTGAAAAGTCAAAAGTATCAAGTCATGGATGATAACCATAATTGGCAAAGAAAGATATTAATTGAATAGAAAAATGTATCAAATTATTGTATACAAACTTTGTTAATGGCAAAAGAGTTGTTCAATCATCTTGATGACAGTTGATGGTACACCTTAAATACTGCTCCAAAACTTGATTCTCCTATTCCGATTATCCATCAATTTGAGGATGAAAAGCTGAAAGGATCTTATATCCATCTTTAGGAACTTATATATGATTTTCTAGGATCTTGATACAAATTAAGTCTCCCTATCTGATACAATATCCTTTGACAATCTATGATAGTGATAGAAATTGTCAATAAAAAGCTTAGCTATTTTTTACCTGAGATAGATTTTATATGTAGTATAAAATTTACTATTTTAATGAAGCAATATATGATTACAAATATAGAGTTATATGAACATGAACTTGAAAGATCTATAATAAAATCCATAGAAATAGAAGACCATGGTTATTGGAGTATAAGCAATGATTGAAAAAGTCAAAAGATGGATGACAAGGAGTTTTTGATCTTGAACAAATGTCATATGATTGAACAAAGTCTTTGACTACCTTCCACATTTGTGACCACCAAAAATCTCTAAATATAAGTTCTAAAGTCTTGTTGTATCCAAAATAACTTGTTGCTGGAAAGTCGTGACATCCTTGAAGAACACATAAATGTGTTTTTCTTTTTGGTACATATAGGCATCCTTCAAAATAGAATAGATTTTTTTTGAACTCACACTTTGAAATATCATGAGATTTAGAAGAAAGATTCTTATTATCATGAACAAAAGGATCAAAGCACATACTTGATTGAATTTGTTTGATAAAAGTCAAATAAATAATTAATATTGATTTCATTACTCAAAGATGAAAATATATTGGCTTTAAGAGGATTATTCTTTGTTGAACAAGAGATATATTTCTTTCTTTTGGTATAAGATAAGAGTATCTAAAAAAAATATTTAATAAATCTTGTTGTTTTTTAGGTCAATATATGATCTTGAAATCAAATCTTGATAAAAACATGCTTCAATGGACTTTGTGACCATTCAAAACATGTACCGACATGAAATACTTGAAGTTCTTGTGATCTATATATATTGTGACTGGACTTAAAGCACCTTCTAGATAATGACACCATTCTTGAAAAAAATCCATAATTTCAAGAAGTTCTTTGTTGTAGATCTCATAATTAATTTTGGCTGGTGAAATTTTTTTAGAATGAAAAGCTATTGGATGGAATTTATCATTTATTTCTATTTGTGACAATATTACATCCAAGGCAAAATCTGATGCATCTTTTTTCATAAAGTATGCCTTAAAATAGTTGATATAATACAAAGTTGGTACAAAAATAGATTCCTGCTTCAAAGCAACAAAAAATACTTTGACTTCTTTATTCTACTCAAGTTTATCTTTACAAGTCAAATGTGTAAGTAGAGTTGCAACTTGAAAAAATTCTTGATGAAGATTTGATAGTAATTGGTAGAGCTCAAAAAGTATTGCATATTTCTTAGTATTTTTGAAATCTTTCAATCCATGATAGACTGGGCTTTCTTTGGATTCATCATTAGTCCTTCATTGGAAATGATGTATATTAAAAATTCAACTTGAATAGTGTGGAATACTTTATGCTCTTTTGTATTCTTAAGGTAGATTAAGATGTCATTTAAATAACAAACAATAAAATCATGAAGAAATTTATAAAAGAAATCATTCATTAGATATTGAAAAGAAGCTAGTACATTGATAAGTCTATAAGACATGATATTATATTCAAAATATCCATATCTGATTCAAAATGTAATTTTCCATTCATCTCTTTCTTTAATGCATATCAAATTATATGCTCTTTATAAATATATTTTTGTATAGATCTTTGCTTGATTTAATTGATCAAGAAGTCTTGAAATTAAAAATAGAAGATATTGTCACGGACATACTCATGTAAGCCAGTAATTACATATATAAATAAGTAGAAGTAAGTAAAAGTATATAAAAGTAAGTTAATTCTATAATATTTGGTATAGAAGCTTCCTAGAAGCTTTATAGATGCTGCTTTGATTTTATAGGTGTCTTTAATTGACTTTTTGGAATTAGGAACGTAGTCAACAAGTTGGCCATATACCACACATATTGTTAGCTTGAAGATCGAACTAACAATGTCGCCCATATGTAAAAAAACTTGCCTTGTAAGTCAAGGCATGTGTCCTACAAAGTCAACACTTATTAGAGGTCTTATAGAACGTCGCCATATAGTCCCTTGTTAGATAGTATATATAGAGACAAGGGTGAAGCCTTCTTCACTCTTGTCAACTCTTTTCTTGCTTTTAGTCTAGTTTCAAGAGACTCTAGTTTTCTTGTCTTTTGGCAATAGCCATTCCAATTTCTCTTTCAATATACATACTTGTTTATTTATATTTTGTTATCTTTCTTTGAGTGAAGGCTCACTTGTCTAAATTACTTTTTCATCAAGTTTTTGTCCTTCATAGATTGATAATAGTACACCTATAATATCAGAGCTTTATCTAATCTTGATTAAGAGTGGATTACCTCTTTTTCTTGATAAGATATAAGCATATTAGAAGTTACGGATTACCCTCTTTCAAACTAATATTGTTCTTAGTATCTTCTTTATTCTCAAGTCCTCTCTTCTATTTCTCTTGAGTGATATTACACATCTTCTCTTTTCTAAATCTTATCATGGCAAAACTTGTTGAAATGAAGCATGCAATGGCACAAATGTAAGAGCAATTGATGGAATTAATGCTTGTGATGCATCAACTCAATTTACCACTACAAGGAGCAATAAGATTGGCAAGAAGTGAAGATATAGAAATGGTTGGAGCTGCTTCAACATCTATACCAAATCAGGTCTCTTTTCCTATAGTGGAACGCCCTTCTAGTATTAGAAAACCAAGAATTGCCCTACTCGAGAAGTTTGATGGCACCAGATCAAAGTTTAGAAGATTTATCAATCAAGTAAAATTTGGGATTGAACTTCAACTCCAAAGCTATCCAACTCTAGGATCGCAAGTTAGATTCATTGGTACGCTTCTTTCAAGTTTAACACTATCGTGGTTTTCATCTTCTTTTGAACAACCAGATTCAATATTGGATAATTTAGAGGCTTTATTGGTAGAGTTTCGATCCATGTATGAAAAATATGATGCAATTCGTATTGCAACTAATAAGATCCATATTTTATGACAAGGCAATCAATCAATAACGTTGTATGCTTTATAATTTTAATAACTTATAACTAATATTAAGTGGGATGATGCTGCACTTATTAGCCAAATTTTCTACGGTTTATAATATGAGGTAAAAAAATTAATGATCAATATACTTGATCCTCAAACATTGAGTCAAGCAACTGACTTTGTTGTGAAGTGCGATAATCACCTTTTTGAATTTTGATCTGAGAACCGTACAAGTAGACCTCAACGTTACTATAATTCAATGGCAACACCAATACCTCATCAGCACATATATTCGGAAGTAGAAGATATGCAACTTGATGTAGTACGTTTCAAGTTTCTTACTGAGTAAGAAAAGATTTGTCGTCGTCAAAAAGGATTATGTTTATATTGTAGAGAACCAAAAGACATTGTTTAACATTATCCAAAGAAATGATGCAATCACAAAATGAGGAGTATGGTTGTCAAAGAAGACAATATGTCAGAAAATGAGTTTATCTAGCTACAATAGGGACCGTGCGGCCGAAACCTTGCACAACATCTAATAAAGGTCCTATTCTCTCCTCAAAGCCCTCTCCTTGTTTTACATTAAATGTTATTTTAGGACCTAAACATTACAAAGC
Organism: Physcomitrium patens; assembly: GCF_059467195.1. Lineage (NCBI taxonomy): Eukaryota > Viridiplantae > Streptophyta > Bryopsida > Funariales > Funariaceae > Physcomitrium > Physcomitrium patens. Next base: position 2,290,709 of record NC_143414.1, read on the forward strand.
CTTTGCCTTGTTAGATTAAAGAGCCTCAATGCGTTTCTTAGATGAAGAATTTACTAAAAGACATAGCATATCTTTAGTAAAGAAAACTAAACCTGTTCATGTAGAAATCATAGATAGTCGTCAATTGTCTTCTAGAGATATTATTCACGAAACCCTTCTTATAGAAGTAATAATCAATGGTCATAATAGCTTTATACTATTTAATATTATTAGATCTCCCTCTAATTCAATCATTTTAGGTTTATTGTGGTTAGAAAAATACAACCTTCAAATAGATTAGATTTCTTGAACTCTTACTTTCTCTAAAAGTATAACTAACAGTGTAGTTAATCAAGTAGAGAGTCATAAGTTCAGTTCAGTTAAACCCATATTTATAGGTGCAAAAGCTTTCTTGCATGCTGCTATGAAAGAATTACCATATATTATTTATGCTACACCCATTTCTAATGGTGCAAAGACTTCACGTGGTATTCCAAGCCAATATTAAGAATTTCAAGATGTATTTGAAAAAAAAAATACGGATACACTCCCGGAACATTGTCCCTATGATTGCTCAATTCACCTTTAAGAAGGAGCACAACCGCCATTCGGACCAATCTACAGTTTATCACAAAATGAGTTGACTAAACTCAAAGAATATATTGAAGAAAATCTAGCCAAGAATTTAATACGCCATTCTAAATCACCGACAGGAGATCCAATTCTATTTGTAAAGAAAAAAGATGGATTATTGTAGATGTGTATTGATTATTGAGGACTCAATAAGATTACCATCAAGAACAAGTATCCACTACCTTTAATATTTGAACTTCTTGATCGACTGAATCAAGCTAAAATCTATACAAAAATAGATCTCCAGAGAGTATAGAATCTAGAACACATCAAAGAAGGAGATGAATGGAAGACTGCGTTTCGAAGTAGGTATAGACATTTTGAATACAACGTCATGTCTTTTGGACTTCTTCAGCCATTATCCATTCTAGAATAACCATGGTCTTTTGTTTCTATGGACTTCATTACGGATCTTCCAATCTCACGTTCTTATGATTCTATATTCATGATAGTAGATCATTTTTACCAAGATGGCACATTTTGTATCATGTACAAAATCTATCACAGGTGAAGAAATAACTAAGCTCTTTCTTGACAATATCTATCGCTATCATAGATTACCCAAGGATATTATATCAAATAGGAGAACTCAATTTGTATCAAGATTTTGGCACATTTTTTTCAAGATTTTAAAAGTGGATATAAAACTATCTTCAACATTCCATCCTCAAACTGATGAACAAACGGAGCATGTTAATCAAGTTTTGGAGCAATATTTAAGATGTACCATTAACTATCAATAAGATGATTGGACAACTCTTTTGCCATTGGCAGAGTTTACTTACAATAATATGGTATATTCTTCTATAAAACAAACACCTTTCTTTGCCAATTATGGTTATCATCCACGACTTGATACTTTTGACTTTTCAAAAGTTGATAATCCTACTGTGAAAGATTTGGCAGTTCATTTGTTAGAGCTACAGCAACAATGAAGGCGTAGTTAAAAGAAGCTCAAGAACAAAAAAAGGTCAATGTGGATGTCTATCGAAAGGAATAACCACCATTCTATATAGGTGATAAGGTATGGCTACTTCGTCACAATATGAAGACCACTTGTCCTTGTGACAAGTTGGACTATCGAAGGCTGAGACCGTTTTCTATTTTTGTATAAATTAATTCAGTCACATATCGTTTACATCTACCAGACTCAATGAAAATCCATCCAATGTTCGACATGTCTCTTCTTGAACCATACAAGACAATAGACATACCAAGAAGACGACAAGCTCTACTTCCTCTTGTAGAAGTTTATAATAATAAAGAGTTTGAAGTGGAAGAAGTCTTAGATTCAAGGCGACGCCAAAATAAATTAGAATATCTTGTCCATTGGTGCGGATATAATATTAATGAACGCACATGAGAGCCAGTAAAGAATCTTACAAATGCAACAAAGTTGGTGGAGGCTTTTCATCAATGAAATCTATCAAAATAAAGATGAAAACCTTCTTTATAAAAGAAACAACATCTAGGCAAGATAACATTCTATTTTCAATCCTTATTTGTAGCTTCTTTGTAGTTATAACATTGAAGAGATGGAGAACCAACAAGCAGTGGATTTGACTCAAGGGCCTTCATTTGCTGACCTACTGGACGAGACATTACGATTGTCACAACCTTCAAGAAGACGTAATCAAGATGAAGATCTTCAAGAATGACGTATTCTTCCTTGAATGGATGGCAAGTTACAACACGTTTGGTATCACAATTTGGGAAGGGACTCCCGATGTTTGGTGATTTTACTAGAGGTAGGAACAACTCCTGATGGTATTCCAAAGATTTTATTCGAACGAAGTTATGAAGGCCTCAATAATGATCAAATACCTGAGTGGTCTTCTCGCCCTAGTATGGGACACTACCGATGGTTGAGAGGCCCTATCAATCATCTTCAAAGAGAACAAAGATCAGAGTATGTGGCAAATACAATTCATCGCATCATAGATTTCTTCAACATATGATGACTGCTCCTCATGGAACTTGTCTCTAGAAGGGGAGGTAATGTCATGGACATACACATGTAAGCCAATTATTACATATATAAATAGGTAGAAGTAAGTAAAAGTAGATATAAGTAAATTAATTCTATAGTATTTGATATAAAAGCTTCTTAGAATCTTCATAGATGTTGCTTTGACTTTATAGGTGTTTTTAATTGACTTTTTGGATTAAAAACGTAGTCAACAAGTTGGCCATGTGCCACACATGTTGTTAGCTTAAAGACCAAGCTAACTATGTGGCCCACACGTAGAAAAATTTGCCTTGTAAGTCATAGCATGTGTCCTACAAAGTCAACACTTATTGAAGGTCCTATAGAACGTTGTTGTGATGTAACACGACTAACAAGTGAAAGGGTGAAGAAAATATCATGTTTTGAGGATCTCATTTTAAAAATGTTGTAGCAAATTATCATGGAAAAATAGATATTAGTCAAAGGGTAGAAAAATTAAAGGTGCTAATGCTGCCTTTTTACAAATTATGCTTCTATTTACTTTGTAAGACTATAAATAAGACAAAACAAGGTAGATTAGAAAAATAAAGGATATAAGCATATATAGGGAAGATTTAGAAGTGCAAATTAGTAAAAATTACCTCAAGAAGACGAAAGTTGATGCCCAAAGAAGACCGGTTATGAACGTGGGTCGAAATCAGACCCCGAGGCACAGAATTGCACTCTGACAGCGATTCTAGGGTTCTTTGGAAGATCGAAGAATCAAATTAGAGAGAAGACTTGTAGAGGGATTTTTGAGAGGTGATTTCGTGTCGTTTGGATCAGTATTGGATTTTTGAGGGATTTTCAAAGCGAGTGATGTTCACTATGAATTCAGATCTTTGAGAAATAAAACTGGTTTACAAATTTTTGGATTTCGTGTCTTTTGTAGCATTTTTACAGGTGAAAATTTAGAGACTTATTGGTATGCTTGTTGTAAATGTGTATAAGAGATTTGAGGTCAATCAAATGGCTAGATCGAAACATATGAAGGTTTTTGTGGACTAAGGTCTCGGAATTTAGGATTTTGAAGACCAGTAAGGTTTTTTTAGATATCTAGCAATTTGCTAGTTGGATTGGAGAGATTTTTGGTTTTATCAGTAGAAGACTTGATTTCCTATATGCAAGTAAAATTTGGAAGCAATCAAATGATAGAAAGGAGAGATACCAGTACTAGAAATTAGCATCAAGATTGGAAAAGGAGAAACCAGCCGACATCCAAGGAGAATTTTGAGGTCATTGACTAATTGGTAAGTGCAATTTTCGTTAAAATTTGTATACTAGTTTTTAACTTAAACTCCAAGAAGTGTGCAAATTTTGAATTAGAATCAACGGTTCAATCTTTAGTTATTTAATTTTCAAATCTATAATTAGGGTTTGGTTTGGATTAGGATTTGATTAGGGTTTAGGGTTAGGATTTTGGTAGGATTTGGTTTAGGATTTAGGATTTGTTAGGATTAGGGTATGATTTAGGATTTAGTTTAGGAATTAAGATTAGGATTTGGTTAGGATTTGGTTTAGAATTTAGGATTTAGGATTTGATTTAGGATTTGATTTAGAGTTTAGGGTTTGGATTAGGGTTTGAATTAGGATTTAGGATTTGGTTTAGGATTTGGTTAGGGATTGATTTAAGGTTTAGGATTTGATTAAGGTTTGATTAGGGTTTGATTTAAGATTTAGGATTTGTCTAGGATTTGATTAAGATTAGATTAAGATTAGGGGTTGGTTAGAATTTAAGGTTTTATTAAATTTTCTTTAATATTATTTTATATTTCTTTAGGATTTTTTTGTGTTTCTTTTATAACTTCAATAAAATTTAATTGAGCTTGCTTAATGTTTGATTATGATTATTAATGTTTAATTATAAATTCTCTATAATCCTATTAGATTGTTAGGACCTTTTGTTGCAATTTTCTTTTACCTTCTACAGCTAGGTGCTCGATGCATTTTCAAGCAAGACTTCACGTAATATGACATATTTGGTGAATCTGACGTGAAAAACTTGAGATGGGAGGTATTTGGAGTTTCTTTAATCTATTTGGATTATTGAGAAGGAAGGCAAGAAAATGAAAGAAGGAGCTTTTGGTGGTGCTTCAAGTAGAGGTGGAAGTGGAGCTTCAATTGAAAGACAAGGTATGTATTTTGATCCCAACTCTGCAAGCATGTTTGAGGCATTGGCCTTATTCATGCAACAACAACATGTTAAAGATCGCAAAGAAGGCATAGTAGACAAAGCATTACAAGCTGTTGTAGACAAGATTGATCAATTTGAAGGGAAGGATATTACAAAATATTTAAGGTGTTATGTAAAGGAAATGGAATTGAAGCGTGTTTCAGAGAAGGTTATGGTTCAACTATTTGAATTGGCTACTACATCAGAAATAAGAAATCATGTGAAGTCTATTATAGGACATTCTGGAGGTTCATGGAAAAAATTATCTCAAGCATTAAAGGATGAATATTTTTAAGAAGATAGTGACCGAGTTACAAAGAAGTCATTTTTTGAATGGATTGAAAGACCTAAGAAGGATCTACTAGCAACGGAGTTACTAAAGGAGTTTGAAAAGTAATATTCTTATTTATCAAAGAAGGAGAGGCAATTATTAGATCCAAGTAAAGTAGAGCTTTTTCTTCAAGCGGTTAATGGAGAGTTGCAAGAGAAGTTGGAAATTTTGCTGAAAGATAAAAAAGAAGTTGAAGGATTGACAACAAATTGGAAGAAAGTAAAAGAAGCAATTGGAGTGCTTGCAAAAAGAGAAAGGAAAAAAGATAGGATGGAAATTCAAAGACCATTGTAAGCATCTAAAAGAAAAATGCATGCTATCTATCCTACATCTACGATTCAACTTTCAATGGCTACATCAAAGAGAGAAGAAATAGCCATTGATGAAATTATACAAAGGATGAAAGATTTATAAATAAAATTTATAAAACTTAAAGAGATGGGTCAATCATCAAGAATATCTACAAGAAAAAATTTAAAACTAATAGAAGGTATGGTGCATAGGTGCATGTGGTGTGATAGCATAGATCATTCAAGAAGGGAGTGTGAGGATTTTTTAGAGGTACTATGCAAAGGAGTTGTTTTTTTTAAAGATGGTATGATACACTTAAAAAAGAGTGGAGAAAAATTAGAGACAAATTTTGGTAAAGGGGGAATGAAGGTGTTTGTAGGAAATGCTTTCAAGGTGCATACAACTTCAAGCAATAAAGCATCAACATTTTGGGTGGAGGCAAATCCAAGCAAATGCTTAAGTATAAATCTTGAGTATCCAAGAGAATCTAGTTCTTTATAGTCAAGTGCAATGAATTATGCTGAAAAGGAAAATTTTACTGGAAATGATCTAAAACATGTTGGCAATAACATTCGGCAAATTACTGGGTGGGATGATCTAGTAGATAGATTATCAGTTCATGCTCATATTACAAGGAGTCAACATGAAGCATTAATAGAAGAAAAATGAAGGAGAGACGAAAATCATGAAAGGCCATCAAAAAGAATCACAAGGGGAGATAAAACTCAACAACAGAAGAATCCTATGCATGAAGAGACAATAGAGAATATTTCTACAAAGGAGAGGGAGATTGTGAAAGGAAAAGCAAAGGTTCTTATTTATAAATTACAATCAGATATTGAAGCTGCTATAGATTTGATTCTGGTATTGGAAGAGCGGATTTTAAGTAGAAAGGTTGAATTTATAATTAATAAAATTCTAAGAATTGTAAATCGAGAATTTCATGAAGTTATTATTGATACAATAAAAAAAAAATGACAATCTATTGGTGATACTATGACATCAAATGTACAAGGTACAAAGACAATAGAAAGCAATGAAGATAAAGAAATTGAAATATAAATTATTAGAAATATTTCACGAGTCAAATTTACAGGAAAAGAAGATATGATTCAAGCTTCTAGTCATTATTCTTGGAGTCATTGGGCAAGGGCTACTACGGAAACTTTAGTAAAATTGGAAGATTTAGAAGAACCAATTGTAGGATTGATTGACCATGGTTCTGAAATAAATTTAATGTCAATAGAATTATATAAAAAGAGAAATTGGCCTATTGATATTGAGCATAGGTGGATGATAAGAGCAAGAAATAATTCAAAAGAGGATTTGTATGGAGCTTATCCAAATATCAAGGTGACAATAGGAGATGTTATTCATGAACAAAATTTCTTTGTGTAAGATATGTCTACATATCCTATTATATTAGGACAACCATATATTACTGCCAAACGAATGGAGACAAAGGTTATGGATGATAGATCAGCTTATGCAAGGATAAGAAGTCAAGTCAGAAAGAGGGTGGTGCAATCTTTAATAGTTTGTACAAATCATGGAAGAAATAGGGATAGTTTGAGGGAACATCCTTTACCAAAGATACATAAAGAATTTGAAGATCTTGAAGATTCAAAGGATTTTTACTAGATGCCATTGTAAAGTGGGATTACAATGGTAAAAAAAGTGAAGGCTTCCTGCTTAATAGAAAGGATGAAGATATTGTAGGATTATCACGAGAAGGATATATTTAATTCAAAAACATAAATAATTTTAGTAGGATAGATAAGAAAAATGTTAAGAATTTAGAATAGGGATTAAAAAAATGTGGAATGATTGATGAAGATGAATACATATCAAGGATGTTTGAAGAATCTTATTTTGGTGATACTATGAATGATTTACAAATATTATAGAATGGAGATTTTGAAAGAGGTGATAAAGTAATAAATGTCTATTCTAAGCAATTTTATGATAGAATAAAAGAATATATGGATAAGTATGAAGTGAAGGTGAACATAAAATACAAGACTATTGTAAGGAAGGTTAAATCAGTGGCATTGCCACTACTATCACATTTTGAAGAAAGGATTAAAGGAGCTTTTATGCAATCTAAATTAAGAGATTCAAAGAAAATAGGTCATGAATTCAAGGATAATTTAACGTTAGATGGTTTGAAAATTGGATGTGATAAATTTTTGACAAGAGATGAGGAGAGATGTTTTAAAAAAATACTTTCATGACATGGTAAAGTATTTGCATTTGAATCACATGAAATAGAGTGCATGGATCCAAGTATTATAGCACCTATGGTTATTTTTACAATTCCGCATGAACCATGGAATTTGAGGCCAATTCCAGTTCTAAAGGCGTATTTGCCAAAGTTAGTTGAATTACTCAATGAAAAAACTAACATGGAAATTTTAAAACCATCTATTATACCATATTCCAACCGGTCGTTCACAGTACCTAAGAAAAATGGAACATTGAGGTTTATTTAAGATATGCAACTGGTAAATAAAATAACTATTAGAAATATGGGCTCAAGTCCAATTGTGGATGAGTTTGCAGAGGCATTTGCAAGAAGATCAATTTATTCTATGAGAGATCTTTACTCAGGATACGATCAATTTTAATTAGTAATGTAAAGTAGAAATTTGACAACTATAAAGATACCATTGGGATTGGTCAAAATGTATACATTACCACAAGGGGCTACAAATTCTATAGCACACATGATGAATGGAATGCATAAGGTACTAAGAGATTTCATTCCAAGAATAACAATGTCTTTTCTAGATGATGTGCCAATTAAGGGATGTGAAGAAGAAAGAAAAGATGAGACATTGGATTCAAAGGGATATAGGAAGTTTGTGGCAAATCATATTGATGATTGTGAGAAGATTTTGACAAGGCTAGAAGAAGTTCATTTAACCTTATCGAGGACAAAATCAATATTTGGAGTAAAAGAAGTTTTGGTAGTAGGGCACATGTGTGGTTCATATGGACGCAAACCAAGTAGGAAAAAAGTTGATATTATAAAAAAAAATGAAAGAGTGTACAAATACAACGGAAGTCAAGAGGTTTTTTAGGAGCATGTATTTTCTATCATATATGGATACATCATTTTACACATATAGCAGATCCATTATATGAGTTGTTACGAAAGAATCAAAAATTTCAATGGAAAGAAGAACAAAGAAAAGCTATGGCAAAGTTAAAAGAATTTCTTTCTTCACCTCCAACTTTCAAGAAAGTAAATTATGAATGTGGAAGTCCAGTAATATTAACAGTTGATGCAAGTCCAATTAAAATAGATTGAACAGTTAGATAAGATGATGAACAAGAGAATAGATATGTAATAAGATTTGGAACAAAGGTTTTGAATGCTAAATAAAGGATATATGCATGAATCAAAAGAAAATTATAGGGTGTAGTAATAGCTATGAAAAATGAAAGGGAGTATTTGATTGGTGCATCAGTAGTTGTAGAAACAGATTGTCTACCTTTATTGGATATGATTACAAGTTTTTCAACTCCCAATATTGCTATGTTAAGGTGGATGGCATATATCAAATCTATAAATTCGGAATTTAAACATATTACAAGAAAAGAAAATTCAGTCACATATATGTTATCATGAGCAAGGTATTACGATGAAGAAGATATGATAGATTTAAAAGATGATGTGGGTACAAATTTTTATACTAATGCATTATCAAAAGAAGAAAGTATATGTTTGAATATACCATTAGAAACATTTTCAAGAGATCTATATGAAGAAGAATGGAAAGACATTGGAGAGTATTTAAGCACATTAAAGCGACAAGATGGTTAGACAGATCAAGAATTTAAGAAAATCCGAAAGAAAGCCTATGGATATTTTTTACATGATGGATATTTATGGAAGCATCCAAAGAAGAGAGGAGAAGTACCACAACGAGTGATATGTGGTTTAGAAGCTCAACAAAAGATTATTAAGGAATTTCATGAAAGTTTATGGGTAGGGCATCGAGGTATTTAGGCAACATTTATTAAGTTGAAAGAAAAATATTGGTGGAAGGGCATGTATAGGAATGTGGCGGATTTTGTAGGATCTTGTGAAACTTGCCAAATATATTCAAATATTCATTATCAAGATGGTTTGCATCCTACATATCCATTAGTAATTCATTATAAATAGGTGGTTGATTTAGTTGTAGTGCTAATGGGATTTGGTCAGAGGAAATATTTGGTACTTGCTTGGGAAGATTTGACAAATCAAGTAGAGGGAAGAGCACTTTCAACAAAGACTACGAAAGAAATATGTCGGTTTATATTAGAAGAAATTATTTACCGATATGGATGTATTGGAAAAATCACTGCAGATAGAGGAGAATTGGATGCAAATGAAGTACGAGAGTTCTTTGAAAGGATGGATATTAAACTTGCATTGACAATAGCATATAATCTGGAAGGGAATGGCAAGAGTGAATGTGGACATTCTTTGATTATTAAAGCATTGGTTAAAGCATGCAAAGATAAGATAAGTGATTGGGCTAAATTATTATCATTTACATTATGGGCAGATCGCACAATTCATAGTATAGTTACAAGATACATGCCAGCAGCATTGATGTATGGTCAAAAGTTGATAATGTCGATAGAGGAGGTTGTATCAACATGGGCTATATTACTTTGAGAAGATGGTTTAACAAAAGAAGAGTTATTGGCATTACAAATTCGACAACTTGAAAGAAGGTCCGAGGACATTGAAGTAGCTATGAGAAAGTTGAAAGAAGCAAGAGAAAAAAACAAGGAGAGGTTTGACAAAAAGCATAAATTGCCTCCAAAACCAATTCAAAATGGTGATTGGGTGTTGGTTTATAATAGTAGTTTGGACAACCAACATAGTACGACAAAGAAATTTACAAGGAGATGGTTTGGACCTTATGTTGTCAAACAAGTGCACGAGAATGGAACATACTTGTTCCGAAAATTGGATGGTACAAATTTAAAGATAGCAATAGCAGGCAAGTGAATCAAATTGTTTAATCAAAGAGGTAAAGACATTTTTTTTGATGAAGAATAAAATCTAATAGGAGATATTGAGATAGAAGAAAAAGAGAAAAATGAAGATCAAGAATTTGACCAAGATGAAGAACATTCAATATCAATATAATAAAGGAACTTGGTGCATACCAAAGGATGCACAAGTTCAAAGGGGGTGGATGTTGTAATGTAACATGGCTAATAAGTGAAAGGATGAAGAAAATATCATGTTTTGAGGATCTCACTTCAAAAATTTTGTAGCAAATTATCTTGGAAAAATAGATATTAGTCAAAGGGTAGAAAAATTAAAGGTGCTAATACTGTAATTTTTCCAAATTATGCTTCTATTTACTTTGTAAGGCTATAAATAAGACAAAACAAGGTAGATTAAAAAAATAAAGGATATACGCATATGTAGGGAGGAGTTAGGAGTGCAAATTAGTAAAAATTACCTCAAGAAGACAAAAGTTGATACCCGAAGAGGACCAGTTATGAATGTGGATCGAAATCAGATCCCAAGGCACAAAACTGAGCTTTGACAGCAACTCAAGGGTTCTTTGGGAGATCGAAGAACTGAATTAGAGAGAAGACTTGTGGAGGGATTTTTGACAGGTGATTTTGTATCGTTTGGATCAGTATTGGATTTTTGAGGGATTTTCAAAGCAAGTGATGTTCTCTGTGAATTTAGATCTTTGAGAAATAAAACTAGTTTACAAATTTTTGGATTTCGTGTCTTTTGTTGCATTTTTACGGATGAAAATTCAGAAACTTATTGGTATCCTTGTTCTAAATACGTATAAGAGATTTGAGGTCAATCAAATGGCTAGATCGATACATATGAAGGTTTTTGTGGACTAAGGTCTTGGGATTTAGGATTTTGCAAACTAATAAGGTTTTCTTAGATATCTAGCAATTTGCTAGTTGGATTGGAGAGACTTTTGGTTTTATCAGTAGAAGACTTGATTTCCTATATGCAAGTAAAATTTGGAAGCAATCGAATGATAGAAAGGGGAGATATCAGCACTAAAAGTTGGCATCAAGATTGGAGAAGGAGAGACCAGCTGACATTCAAGCGGAATTTTGAGGTCATTGACTAATTGGTAAGTGCAATTTTCTTCAAAATTTGTGTGCTCGTTTTTAACTTAAACTCCAAGAAGTGTGCAAATTTTGAATTAGAATCAACGGTTCAATATTTAGTTATTTAATTTTCAAATCTATGATTAGGATTTGATTTGGCTTAAGATTTGATTAGGGTTTAGGATTATGGTATGGTTTAGGATTTGGTTTAGGGATTAGGGTTAGGATTTTTTAGGATTAGGATATGGTTTAGGATTTGGTTTAGGAATTAGGATTAGGATTTGGTATGGATTTGGTTTAGGATTTAGGGTTTAAGGTTTGGTTTAGGATTTGATTTAGGGTTTAGGATTTGGATTAGGGTTTAGGATTTGATTTAGGGTTTAGGGTTTGGATTAGGGTTTAGGATTTGATTTAGGATTTGGTTAGGAATTGATTTAAGATTTAGGATTTGATTAAGATTTGATTAGGATTTGATTTAGGATTTAGGATTTATCTAGGATTTGATTAAGGTTGGATTAGGATTAGGAGTTGGTTAGAATTTAAGGTTTTATTAGATTTTTGTTAGGATTTGACTAAGTTTTCTTTAATATTCTTTTATATTTCTTTAGGATTTTTTTATGTTTCTTTTATAACTTCAATAAAATTTAATTGAGCTTGCTTAATATTTGATTATGATTTTTAATGTTTAATTATAAATTCTCTATAATCCTATTGGAATGTTAAGACCTTTTGTTGCAATTTTCTTTTACCTTCCATAGCCAAGTGCTCGGTGCATTTTCAAGCAAGACTTCATGTAATACGACAATGTCGCGACGTAGCCCCTAATTAGATAGCATATATAGAGACAAGACTGAAGCCTTCTTCACTCTTATCAACTCCTTTCTTGCTTCCAGTCTAGTTTCAAAGGTCTTTAATTTTCTTGTCTTTTGGCAATAGCCATTCCAGTTCCTCTTTCGATATACATACTTGTTTATTTATATTTTGTTATCTTTCTATGAGTGAAGGCTCACTTGTCTGAATTGCTTTTTCATCAAGTTTTTGTCCTTGACAGATACTTGTTCTTGATGGTGATCTTGTTGAGTTGTCAATAGTCAATATACATCTGCAAAGATTCATTTTTTTTCTTCAAAAATAAGATAGGAACCCCGGCTAGAAATTTAGAATGATGTATAAAATTCTTAGCCAAGTTTTTATCAACGTACATTTTGAGTGCAATCAATTTGTTTTGTGATAGGCTATATATTGGTTCAAATAGTAGTTGAGCCTATTCATGAAGTTCAATGGAACAATCATAAGGATGATGCTAAAGAAGAATATTTACATTTTTCTTTTCAAAAATATCCTAAAAATCTTGATATTTTTGACATTCTAGAATATCACGTGACATCTTGTCACTATTAAAAATAGATATGGTATATAAAATAAAAGATAATCCTTCTTTTGTAGTATGCATAAAAGTTTTTGTACCTATCAATAAGAGTTTGGATATACTAAACTTATATATTTCTACTTGATTAATGAAATTTTGGATTAAACTATCAAAAAAATTAAGGTTACAAGAAATCCAATCTATTTGAAGATTATACTTTTCTATTGAAGATAATACTAAAATAACTAGATTAGACAAAGATCTTATTACATTAAATATTACTATGCTATTATGATCTTTAATTGCTACATGTGAAGAAATAGTCTTATATGTAACATCTCCAGAAGTTAGCAAATGATCATCTATGACTTCTATATGTACATATTTAGTTTTTTTGATCAGTGATATTCTTATTTTTTGACATAATCTTTATCTATAAAACAAGCTGAGGCTCTTGAATCTAACAAAGCTAAGATTTTGTGATTTTTTGGTCCTAAATAAATTCTTTTATAAAACAAGATAAAGAATTTGATGAGAGAATAAGACCTTTAGTAAGAATTATACACGATTCCAATCCCATAATCTCTTTTATAGCTGGAGAAACTTATTTTTTGATAAATTGTCTTCTTTGGCAACCATGCTTCTCATTTTGTGGTTATGTTGTTTCTTTGGATAATTTTGAGTAGTGTATTTTGCTACTCCACAATATAAGCATAAGTCCTCTTTACGTTGTCAACTCTTTTTCTGCTCTATGAAGGATTTAAAATGTATCGTATCAATTTATATTGGTTTTGGCTTTGATGAATAAGTTTCTGAAAACTTAAGAACTTCGATTATTATTTGATTTATTTTTCTTCAACCAAATCTTTGTTCTTAATGTCTTTCAAATAATCAATTGTCATATGCAATGGCTTGTGCAATAAATTGTTTCATAGATTTTACCTATGGCATTGTCAATAACAAATCTTTGGTATTATCCTTCAACTCATATCAAAATTGATTGATAAGGGCTTTGTTATTCCAATCCATGTCATAAGTGAGATTTTGGAATTCAAAAATATATATAATGACTGACAGTGATCCTTGCCATAAAGATAAGAGCTTGGTCTTTGCTACTATTTCTCATTCACTTTCTTTGAATGTGGCCATAAACACTTTTAAGAATGAATTCAAATCATAAAAGAGTTACAAATATTTTTTTATTAAAAGTAAAAATTAAGAGAGAGTACTTCCTAATAGTAATATTTTTATAAACTTGACTTGAATAAATCCATCTAAGTATTAAAAAAGATGCAATCATAGATAGAGCTTGATTTTTTGCAAAAATCTTCAAAATTTTGATCTTATTCTATCAAACTTTTTAAGCATATTAATCCTTGTCTCCATTGTTGTGTTGTAACATGACTATATGATAAAAGATAATAATATGGATCTTATTATAGAAGAGTCGAGTTAAAAGATAAAGTAAAAAAATATGGATAAAAGATAGGAAGATAATAAAAATTTTATTAGTAATATTACTTTTTTAGAAAAGTGGCTTCTGTTTACTTTGTAAGGCCATAAATAAGACAAAACAAGATAGATTAGAAAAATAAAAGATATAAAGATATGTAAGAGGAAGTTAGGAGTTGGTTTTAGTAGAATTTACTTCAATTGGAATAATAATTGATAACTTAAAAAGACCAATCACTAACTAGGGTCGAAATCAGACCTCGAGGCACAAAACTAAGGCTTGACAATAATTCTAGGGTTCTTTGGAAGATTGGAGAGAAGGATTTGGGAATAGAATTAATAAGGTTTCTTTAAGCATTGGTTTTAGATGATTTAAGTTTGTATTGACTTTATAAGAGCTTTGCAAAGTCAAAGTTTGTTTAGAGTGACTCTAAATTTGTGAAATAAAATGGGTGATATTTTTTAGAAAATTTTATAAGTTTGGTAATAGATCTACAAGTGAAATTTTTTGTGCTTCTAGGTATAATTGTATTTGATGTGTGTTATAAGTTTTGATTTAATCAAACAGTTAGATTGAGAAGCATGAAGGTTTTTATGGATTATGGTCTTGAAATTTAGGATTTTGAGTACTACTGAGGTTTTCTTAGATATTTATGAATCCATTGTGAGGGTAGAGAGAATTTGCCTCAAGAAAGTATTGGGCTCTTAGCTGCCACTAATTACTCAATCAAGTCTTGAGATAAGGAAGACAAAATTTTAGATATATATATATATATATATATATATATATATATATATATATAACACTTTTAGGTGCTATTACACCAAATATATAAGTCTTAAGTAACCAACAATATCCAAAGTATGATAAAATCATCTAAAACCTTGTATATCCTTATGTGGAAATTTTCTCGAAGTTCAATACCTCATATCTTCTAATTTGACCGTCCAAACTTACTCAAATTTTACATAAAGTACTGATCTATTCATATCAATTTTCACAACAAATTTCAAGTACAAATTCGTCTCGGAGCTTAAGATATCATCAAAACCCTAACAATAGCTTCAAATCCTAGTTTCTATATACCCACATGCAATTTTCTTCATATATCACAAACTAAACATCCAAATACCACAAAGTTTATATATTTACTTTTTTAATACAATTATCTATCTTTTCTAAAAGGTTTTAGCCAAAAAAATTTCTAAAAACTCAAGATATGGCTCTAATCATTACTATGAATAAAATCACTTACTTACTACCTTTGATTTGGATGCACTGACTTCAACCTTCTATAATTTCTTCATTTGAACTCCAAATTCATTAAATAACATATGAAAAGTGTGGTCAAAGAAGTTTTCTTTCCAATCTTAATTGCCAAACTTTTGTTGCTCTGCGTAAACGTATGTTATGTCCCAAAGACTGACAATAGATATGAAATTGATACCTTAACTTTGAGCACTAATAATTCCTTCATAAAAACTCCAAATCATACAAGATTTGTATCCAATTTATATCCAAAAAACCTAAAATTGATGATTCTAGCCTCTAAAGCTTGAATGACTTCAAAAAAGAAATCCTAACCCCTAATAAGGCCTCGGGCAGCCTCTTTGAAGTCCATTGGGCATGGTCTTTGACTAATAGGAATGAAGATCTCCATTCCTTGCCTTTATCCAACCATGCCTTGCTTTCATCCCTCCTAGTAATCCTCCTACTGGTTAAGATTTTCTTCTTTAGGCTCCAATCTCCTCTCAAGGCTTCATACTAAATATTTAGGTCCTATAATTTTTTTAAAATGCTATAATCAAAAAAGATAAAATTCAAAATAAATTTTCTTAAATCTACTCTCTTTAAATTAATCTATTAATCATTCTAACATACATCTAGACTTATCAACATATTATATATCCTAACTAATTTTTACATACTATAAGTAATTACAGTACGATACTGCCACTTAAGTTGAGGTAAATTTTTTTCAAAAAGATAGTGAGCTTGATTTCTAACTAGTATGTAAAGTTTAGAACTAAAGTAACAGTTCAATCAGGATTAATTTACAATAGGAGATTGGCATCAAGGTTGGAGAAGGAGGTCGGTCAATAATTGAGCACATTTTTGAGGTTATCATCTATTTGTTAATTTTGATTTTTTTCTATTTTTTTTGTACTTGTTACCAACTTAATTGTTAAGAGATTTGCAAAATTTGAGTTAAAATAAATGATTTATTCATTAATTATTGAGGATTAAATATGCTGTAGGAATAGTTTGGAATTGGTTAGGATTCGATTTAGGATTTGATTTAGGATTAGGGATAGGATTTTGAGTTGATTTAAGATTTGATTAAGATTAGGATTTGTTTAAGATTTGATTAAGATTTTATTAAGATTTGACTAAGTTTTGATTAAGATTTATTTAAGGTTTGATTAAGATTTAATTAGAATTTGGATTTGGTTAGGTTTTAGGTTTTGATTAAGATTAGGGTTTGAATAAGATTAGGATTTTTTTAGGATTAGGATTTGGTTTTGTTTAAGATTTGGTTTGAATTTCTTTAAGATTTCTTTAGAATTTCTTTAGATTTTTTTACGATTTCTTTGTATTTTTTTTATAATTTATTTCAAAAAAATAAAAAAAATAATAATAATTGAACTTAATTGATGCTTGATTATGGTTGTAAAGCTTCTATAGCGATTTATATATGATTTTATTAGAGTGGTTAGGACTTGTTGTTGTAAATTCTTTTTATCCTCTAGAGCCAAGTGCCTAGTGCATTCTGAAGTAAGATTTCACATAATTCGACATAGTCATACTTATAGAAGGAAAATTCCTTGGATTTGGTTGTGAGGTTGATCTACTTGCTTTCTTCTACTACACAATTTCTTATTATAGATTGTAAACTTTTTCTATAAATATAGGCATGGTACCTCCATGATTCATGTTAGAAATATGTGAGATTTTCACTCTTAGAGTATTGACAAACTCATGAAGATCTACAATAGTTTCAAATCTATTCTTACTTCCTTTGAAAGTAGCATCCATAATCTTTCTTTCCATAGAAAACTTAAACAAATTCAAATAGTTAAATTAGAAGAAGATAATCTGTAACCTCTAAGAAAAATTTCTACGAAGAAGGGTAATCCACTTTCTTTAAGAAAAAAGTCAGTATTAAAAAATAATATTTTTTATTTAAAGGTGGATAGTTTGTAATCTTCAAAATATAATAATAGAAGTAGAATAATCCATCCACTTTTAAAACAAGACAAAAATAATAAGTTAGCATTCTTGTCAAACTATCAAGGATATGAATCTTAAAGAAAGAAAATCTTCAATATATTCTTGTGTCATTAAAGAAAACTAAAAAATCACTCAAAGATGATAGAATATTAAATTAAAATGGCTATTGTCAAAAATAAGAAGATAAGAAAATCTTTAAATAAGACTAAAGACTAGAAAGGCATTGACAAGAGTGAAAAAGGCTTTATTATTGCCTCCATATATATTCTTAACTAAGAGCTATGTGGTGATGTCCTATAGGACTTCCAAAATGTGTTGACTTTGCAAAAAACATATTTTAATTTGTAAGGAAAGTTTTCTATATGTGTGCCATATAGTTTACTTCTTTTACAAGCTATTTAGATGTGGTTAATTTATTGTCCAAGTTTCTAATCTATCAATCAATTATAATCATATGTAAAGTTAAAGCAGTATCTATGAAGCTTCTTGGAAGCTTTTTTAGAAGGTATTATGAAATTAAACTAATTTTATGGGTTGTAGCACCTTAGATATAGGTAGGAAGATAAGACTAAGGCCCTATCGCCTCTCTTAACAACTCATATATACTACTTTTGAGCCATGGTGAGGCTCAAACTCTTGATCTCTTAAGTAAGTTATTTTTTAGGTAAAAATTATTTACTTAATTTTCTTATTATTTATCTTCTATCTTTAATATATCATAAATTATTCATAATCACTTTGATATATTAAAGAAATTTTACTTTAAGCACTATCAATAAAAAATCTTTAATATTATCCTTCAATCCATATCAAAATTGATTCATAAAGACTTTGTATCATGGACATACACATGTAAATCAATAATTATCTATATAATTAGATTAAAATAGATAAAAATAGATAAAAGTAGGTTATTTCTATAATATCTTCTATAAAAGTTTTTTAAAAGCTTTTTAGATGTTGTTTTGACTTTACATGTATCTATAATTTTATAAGTGTCTATAATCAAATTTTTAGATTAATAATGTAGTCAATAAGTTAGTCATGTACCATACATATTAGTAGCTTGAAGAATAAGCTAACTATATAGTATATATATAGAAAACTTACCTTATAAGTTAAATTATGTATCTTTCAAAGTCAATACATATTAGAAATCTTGTAAAACATTGCCACATAGCTCTTAGTTAGATAGAATATATATATAGATACGAGAGTGAAGTCTACTTCACTCTTGTCAACTCCTTTCTTGCTTCTAGTTTAAAATCAAGAGTCTTTAGTTTCCTTGTATTTTGGCAATAGCCATTCAAGTTTCTTTTTAATGTACATACTTTTTTATTTCTATTTTTTTATATTTTTTTATTTACTTTCATCAAATTCTTATCTCTAACAAATTAAGAAGAATCTACTTACAATATCAGAGCCTTGTCTTTTTTTTTTTTTTTATTAAGAGTGAATCATCTCTTTCCCTTAATAAGACATAGGTATATTAAAAGTTACAGATTACCTTTTTATAAATTGATATTGTTCTTAATAACTTCTTTGATATCTAGTCTTCTCTTCTATGAGACTTGAAAAAAATTAGATATATATTTTTTAAAATATTATCATGGCAGAGCTTGTTGAAATAAAGAATGCAATGGTACAAATGCAAGAGCAATTGAGAGAGTTAATGCTTGCAATACATCACGTCAGTTTACCACCACAAGGAGTAACAAGAATGGCACGAAGTGAAGATATAGATATAATTGAAGCTGCTTCAACATCTTCACTAAATCATGTCTCTTTTCTTATAATAGAACATCCTTCCAATACTAAAGAATCAAGAATTGTCCTATCTAAAAAGTTTGATGGTACAAGATCTAAGTTTTGAGGATTTATTAATCAAGTAAAACTTGTGATTGAACTCCAATCCCAAAGCTATTCAACTATAGGCTCACAATTTAGATTCATTGATACACTTCTTTTAGCTTTAGTAATATCATGGTTTTCATCTTTTTTTGAACAACAAGATCCAATACTGGATAATTTGGAGGCTTTTTTGGTGGAGTATCAATCCATGTATGGAAAATATGATACAAATTATGTTGCAACCAACAAGATCCATATTTTGCTACATGGCAATCAATCTGTAATATTATATGCTTCACAATTTTGACAACTTGCAATTGATATCGAGTAGGTATTGGAGAAAAAGAAGTCTAAAGGCTACAAACACTTAGCATCAGCAAGTATTATACTCTAATAGAAGTGTGGAGGAAGATAATTCTTACTTCCAACACTCTTTACTTATAGGAGGTGGTTTGCTTACCAACGAGGTAACTTCTATCCATTTGATATTACATCTATTTCTACCTCTTCTTAGTAAAGCCTCGGTACCACCATAATAACTTACTTTATCTCTTTGCTACCTTTTTACTATTAGCAACATACTATACTTAAACTTTATGTGGTTGTAACTAAGCAAGTACTTGCTGTTCTTCAACACTCTCACTTTACTAATATTCAAAAGGCTTTTAATCCTAATCTCTAAATCAAGTCATGATGTCTACCTTTTACTAATACCTTTGTAAGCACATCAGCAAGCATGTCATTTGTAGCACAATACTTCATACCTATTATTCCATCTTCAATCTTCTGTCGTATGAAATAATGTTGAACATCAATATGCTTGGTCCTTGAATGGTGCTTTAGATTCTTTGCAAATGCAAGACATCTTTGATTGTCACACATAATGGGAGTTGCTTCTGGTTGCACTAGACCAATGTCTTCTAAGAGTTGCTTTATCCAATAGGCCTCCATTGCACAATGACTTACTACCATGTACTCTACCTCTATTATTGATCTTACAATAGTAGGTTGTCTCTTGCAATTCCATGAAATGGCTCTCACTCCAATGAAGAATACATATCCCATTGTCAATCTTCTATCATTTACATTTCCAATCCAATCCGCATCACAATAACCTTGCAAGTCAATGTTCTTACCACAAAGGTATAATTTGAAGTCTTTTGTGCATTTTAAGTACCTCAAAATCCTCTTTATTATTTTCCAATGCATTGGTCCAGCCTTAGACATGTGTTGGCTTACAACACTCAATGCATATGCAAGATCCACTCTTGTAGCCACCATTTCATACATGAGTGAGTCTACTGCTGCTTTGTATGGAATACTTTGCATCTCACCTTCAACTTGTGTAAACTCCTCATCCGTTGTTGTATTACGTGCTTTCTTGCTCGAGAATGCACCGGGCATCTGGCTGTAGAAGGTAGTATGGAGATTCGCTAATATTCAAGCAGTCTATCAATTTTTGACTGTTAGAATATAAACGACTACAAGAATATACCGTAAATCTATATGGATGTCCTTCGACTGTTTGCCAAAATCCTTTTTGCCCCAGCAGGTAGGTCTCTAGACGTTACAGAGAACCTCGAACAACCCGATCTGCTAATCTCCGATATTGCTTTATACTCACGACCTTGTATCCACTAACTGTCTTGTTAGATTAACCTAAAAATTTTCATTCACTCCGCATACTCAATCCTATAGACACCCTTTTAATTCTTCAATCACAGACGTAACTTCGATTTCACAAAACAGTCAAGAGTAATTACACCTACTTCATTAAAACCCCAATTCACCAGTACAACACTGACTTCAGCAACGATTGCATCAGTCTTCCCAAAACCCTATGAAAAAAAAATCCCAAATCTCTGTCTTTTGCCCAAAGCATGAAGCTAGCTCTCCGATCCTTAAAAAAACCCTTATTCTCTTCCCTTCATTTCTTAACCTATCCTCTCCTTTAATCCTAATTCTCTCCTCTTTCAAACCCTAGCCTCTGAATTTCTTCAATCTTCCGTCTTGGATTCGGAATTGGCTCCGCCGTCAGAGCTTTCTCATTTGTTTTTACCTTTAAGAGATCTTTTTACCGAAAGGACATTTCTGGAACGGCACAAAGGATGGAACAACCTGAAACAGAATCGGAACCCACGTAATCGGGACGACATTGAGTCGCCCGATCAATTCAGGTCTCATATTGGCTAACAGGCCCGTAGTAAGACCTCGATGTTCCCATAATCAGACCGCATTGGGTTGCCCGACCAAGTCAGGTCTCATATTGGGTAAGAGGCCCATAATAGGACCTAGATTGGATGTCTTGAAATTGGATCCAATTGGCTCTTCTAACCAGGCTCACCCGTCGTTGAATTGGTCCTTTTCCTTTCTACTGACTCCCGTTATTGGAATCGAATGGAGCATTTTAGTATGCCCCAGCTGACTGTAATAGGGTGACTGAACCTGGCCTCTCAGTATTTGCACTGGAATTGGTCGATGCTCCCAATATTCGAGGTAACTGAACATTAATAAAAGTCCCCTTTCTTTATATTTTTACCATATACTCGTGTTACAATACGACATCCACCCCCTCTGAACCTGTGCATCCTCCGATATGCACCAATTTACCCAATTGCTGTTTGATTTAGAATATATTCTCTACGTCTTTGTCTACTTTGTCTTCGTCACCTTCATTATCCAAATCACTTTTATCTTCTTGTAATATAGCTAACTTGCATAATTCTCCTTCAATATTATATAATCTTTTTCTTTCTTTTCTTTTAAAATCATCAACTTTCTTATACATAATATTTCCATTCTCCAAAATACCAATAAAACTCGCATCAAAGGCACCTTCATCTCGCGAGAATATCTCCTCTTTTGTACCTCCATAATCTTGCTTTATAGTGGTACCTCTCTAAAATCCTTAAATCCTTCAACAATCTTTGGCAATAGTTTCTCCCTCAACCTATCTCGATTCCGTTCATGGTTAGGAGGTACTGTTAGAAATTGTACAGCTTTCCTCCCATCTTCCCTACGTATCCTTGCATAAGCAGAACCATCGACAAGTACTTTTATTTCCATCCATGTTGTCGTAATATAAGGTTGTCCTAAAATCAACGAATAAGACGTTGTATCTTGAACAAAGAAATGTTGCTCCGTTGCAACATCCCCAATCCGAATTTTGACATCTGGACAAGCTCCATATAATTTGCCCCGTGTGTTATTAGCTGCTCGCATTGTCCATCCATGTTCCATATAAATTGGCCATTTTTGCTTCTTATAAAGATCTTTAGACATGAGATTTATTTCAGAACCATGGTCGACTAAAGCAACAATTGGTTCTTCTATATCTCCTACTTTCACCAATACCTCAGTAGTTGCCCTTGTCCAATGCTTTCGAGTATAATGGCTCAAAGTTTCTATTTCCTTATCACTATAATCTTCAAAACGTACTCGTTGATTATATCCATTCTTTTCATTTGTTGGTTGCTTGTAACCAATATCAACCTCTTCTTCATCTTTATATATTCCTGCATCAATAGCATGACTCATTCCAGTTTCGCCCATTAATTGTCTCTTTCGCTTAATGCTGTCAATGATAACATCATGAAACTCCTTCTTTGCAATTCCCAAAACTTCTTTCAATATGAATTCCACCTTAGCATTTAATATACGTTCTTCCAACACCCCTTTCAAATTTGTTGCCGCTTCAATGTCAAAAAGTAGCTTATAAGCAATTCATTTGCTCTTATCTTTTGCCTCCCTTATTTTTTCTTCCAATGATGCTAAGGTATCCTTTACACGCAATTCTTGTGAAGCTGCCTCCGGAGCCTTGTCTCTTCAAATTTGCCTCTTAGAAGAATTTCCTTCTCTAGTATCATCAAAATTCCCTCGTCTCTTTTCTTCCATCAAAGCTTCATGTTGGCTCTTAGCAATATATGCATGAACTGAAAGAGACTCAACAGGATCCTCCCAACCTGTTGCACCTCATATTATAGCTGCAGTTTTCAATAACGCTTCTCGAGGTAATTTCCCTTCTTGCATTGTAGAAATGGCAGAAGCCCAAAACTCACTAGTTTCCGTACTTCCACTAAGGTCATCATCTACTCTAGTACCATAACTTGCACTTTCTCGTGCTGCTGTTTTATGCTCTTTTAAGTAATCTTGAACCAATGCTCTCATTCGTCCCTTACCAAAATTGGTTTGAAGAAGATCCTCCCTATCTTTTAATGCTATCTTTCCATCTTTCCAGCAAATAATTCCTTGCCGTATCATATTATTAAATTCATTGCAATCTTTTCTAGTATGTGAAGCATCATCACATCAAAAGCATCTTTGTACATATCCTTGTTTTGAAACATTCTTTAAATTGTTTGTAGAAGTATTCTTTTCAAGTCTTGCCAATTTAATTTGAAGATCTCGCATTCCTCGTATAATTTCTTCCATCTCCATATCTGCTTTCTTTGATAAGGATGTCAAAGGTTGAACTGTAGGCATTGTTGGTGGTGTTGTATGTACTGGAGCTTTGGGTGCTTGTACTGTTTTTGGAATATTGCTCCTATCCTTCTTCTTTTCTCTTTTTGTAAGCAACCCCACCACATCTTCAACGTTCTTCCACTTTGTTGTCAATCCTTCATCTTCTTCTTTGTCTTCAAGAAAGAGTTCTAATTTTCCTTGCAATTCTCTATCAGCAGCTTGAAGAAATAGATCAACTTTGTTCGGCTCCAATGTCAATTTTTCCACCTTCGATAATTGAAAGTATTACCTCTTAAATTCCCTTAGTAGCTCTGTTGCTTGCAAATTCTTATTAGGCCATTCAATCCATTCCAGAAACAACTTTTTAGTAATGCAATTAGCATCTTCTAAGAAATATTCGTCTTTCAATTCATGTGAAAAAACCTCCCATAAATTCCCATAACGATCCGTAATCGATGTAATATGGTCTCTTATCTCCAGTATCGTGGCAAGTCCAAATAATTCAACCATTTTCTTCTGAGAAACCCGATTTAATTCCATTTCACGAACATAACATCTTAAATACCTTGAAATATTCCTTCCATCAAATTGATCAATTTTATTGACCAATGCTTGCAATGCTTTGGTTGCCAAAGCTTCTTTTCGATCATTGCTTTGCTGTTGCTGCATTGATAATGAAAAGGCTTGAAACATACTAGCAATAGATGGATCCATATGCATACCTTGTCCTTTAGAAGAACCGCCACCAGAAACTCCTCCCAAAGATCCTTCAAAATTTTTATTTTCGTTCTCCATAAAAATAAAAATAAAATCAAATGAAATCCAATACCTTCCACCTCAAGCTTTCACGTCGGGTTCACCACTTGTGTCGTATTACGTACTTTCCTGCTCGAGAACGTGTCGGGCGTCTGGCTGTAGAACGTAGGATGGAGATTCGCTAATATTCAAGCAGTCTATCAATTTTTGACTGTTAGAATATAAACGACTACAAGAATATATCGTAAATCTATATGGATGTCCTTCGACTACTCGCCGAAATCCTTTTTGCCCTAGCCGATAGGTCTCTAGACGTTACAGAGAACCCTGAACAATCCGATCTTCTAATCTCCGATACTGCTTTATACTCACGACCTTGTATCCACTGACTGTCTTGTTAGATTAATCCAAAAATTTTCATTCACTTCACATACTCAATCCTATAGACACTCTTTTAATTCTTCTATCACAGACGTAACTTCGATTTCACAAAACAGTCAAGAATAATCACACCCACTTCATTAAAACCCCAATTCACCAGTACAACACTGACTTCAGCAATGATTGCATCAGTCTTCCCTAAACCCTATGAAAAAAAAATCCCAAATCTCTGTCTTTTCCACAAAGCATGAAGCTAGCTCTCCGACCCTTAAAAAAATCCTTATTCTCTCTCCTTCATTTCTTAACCTATCCTCCTCTTTAACCCTAATTTTCCCCTCTTTCAAACCCTAGCCTCTGAATTTCTTCAATCTTTCATCTTGGATTCGCAATTGGCTCCGCCATCAGAGCTTTCTCCTTCGTTTTTACCTTTAAGAGATGCTTTTACCAAAAGGACGTTCCCAGAATGGCACATATTATGAAACAACCTGAAACGGAATTGAAGCCCCGTAATCGGGACGACATTGAGTCGCCCGACCAATTCAGGTCTCATATTAGCTAACAGGCCCGTAGTAAGACTTGGATGTTCCCATAATTGGACCGCATTGGGTTGCCCGACCAAGTGAGGTCTCATATTGGGTAAGAGGCCTGTAATAGGACCTAGATTGGATGTCTTGAAATTGGATCCAATTGGCTCTTCGAACCAAGCTCACTCGTCGTTGAATTCGTCATTTTCCTTTGTGCTGACTCCCATTATTGGAATCGAATGGAGCATTTCAGTATGCCTCAGTTGACTGTAACAAGGTGAGTGAACCTGGCCTCTCAGTATTTGCACTGGAATTGGTCGTTGCTCCCAATGTTTGAGGTAACTGAACATTAATAAAAGTCCTCTTTCTTTATATTTTTATAATATACTCGTATTACAACAGGACACGGTGAGCTTCATCAACTTCAAATTTGCCTCCAAGGGTGTTTCAATGGGCTTACACTTCTCCATGTTGAATCGTTTCAATACTTCTTCAATATACTTTGTTTGGCTCATTGTAATGGTCTTGTTACCACAATCTTTTACAAATTCCACTCCCAAGCAATAGTGTAATTCTCCCAAATCACTCATCTCATATTCCTTCTCTAATTTGGCCTTCATCCAATCCATCTTTTCCATATTGTTAGCCAAGATGATCAAATCATTAATATAGAGGATTACAATCAGCAAGAACTCTTTAGATTGCATCACATACAATGAATGATCAGCTTCACTCCTTATAAATCCTTCATTGACAAAGAAGGTGTCAATTCATTGGTACCATGCCCTTGGTGATTGTTTCAACCCATACAAGGATTTCTTCAATTAGCAAACAAGATGTTCTTTGCCTTATTGTACAAATCCTTGAAGTTGGTCCATATAGATGTCTTCTTATAATTCTCCATTCAAAAAGGCCATCTTCACATCTATTTGGTGTATTTCCAAATCCATTGTTGCTCCAATTGCTACAATGGTCCTTATGGTGGTGAATTTGGCAACAGGTGCATAAGTCTCATTGAAATCAATTCCGGCAAGTCTTCATTATTGTCATCATCCCAATCTTCAACATCTTCATTTCTTTCATTGCTGGTCCTATGAATTATAGGAGCCTTCATCTTTTCAACCTTCTTTGGTTTTTCATCTTCATCATCTTCATTGACTTCATCTTCTTGTTTCTTTGCTGAATTCAAAGATGTGTCCACAAACACACCATTACTCCCACTTGGACACATCTTCAAGTGCTCACAAGCACTCTTGTGTTCTAAGAAGACAACATCACGACTTTTGATGATCTTCTTGGTTTCCAAGCACATTAGCCTATATGCCTTAGTACCTTCACAATAACCAAGAAACACAGACTTTGTACCTTTTGCATCAATTTTGGACCTCATACAATCAATTGTTTTTGCATATGCAATGCAACGAAAGATCCTCATATGGGAAATGCAAGGTTGTCTACCACTCCATGCTTCTTGTGGTGTCATTGATGCAAGAGCACTTGTTGGACATCTATTTCTTGTATATACTGCATTCACCATAGCTTCCACCTAAAATTCATAGCCAAGGTTTTGAGCATGTAACATACTCCTTGCCATCTCTACAATGGTTCGATTTGCCGTTTCAGCAACACCATTTTGTTGTAGAGTGTACAAAGTTGTGGTTTATCTAGAAATTCTTTCATTCTTCAAATATACATCAAATTGCTTAGACATGTACTCACCTCCATTGTCCATACGTAGCACCTTGATCTTCCATTCACTTTATTTTTCAACAAGTACTTTAAACTCCTTAAACCTCCAAAAGCATTCACTCTTGGTTTTAAGAATATAGATCTAAATCTTTCTTGAATAATCATCAATGAAAGTGAGGAAATACCTTGATCCTCCAATACTTATATTTTTCATAGGTCCACATACATTTGAATGGACAATCTCCAGCAACTTGGTAGCACATGTTGCTACACTCCTTGGAAATGAGGCCCTTTGTTGTTTGCCTTGTATGCATCTTTCACATACAAGTTGTTTTGTATTTTGGCTTGTAATTCCAAGATCTAAGCTACTTACTATGGTCTTGAGCTCTTTCATGCTCTTCACATTCAAATGGCCAAGGCGACGATGCCATATATTCAACTTGTCTTCGTTTGATGTAAACTTAGTAAATGCAGCTACCTCTACTCCATTCACCTTCTTACAAATGAGGTAGTACAAATTTCCATCCTTCAAGCCTTTGAAAACCTTGTTTCTATTCAATGGTCTTACAAAACATCCATTCATGTCAAATTGAACTTTAAAACCTTCCATTACAAGTTTACTCACCGAAAGAAGGTTTTGCTTCATCTTAGGTACATGAAGGACGTTTTTGAGTCTGATCGGATTGGTTTGTCCATTCACAACCACCTCCACCATAATAGAGCCAATTCCAATGACTTCACATATACCACTATCTGCCAACACCACGTTTGATGCTGGAATAGCTTCATAAGTATCAAAGGAATACTTATAAGGTGTCATATGCTTGGAACAACCTGAATCTACAATCCATCTTGACATGGCAGCCATAGAAGTCCCATTTGGTGCCATGAATGCATAATCTTATCCTCCAAACTCATCTTGCACACTATTTGCATTCTCTTTCTTCATCTTTTTGCCTTTGTAGCAATTTCGAGCAAAATGGCCTATTTTGCGACAAATGAAGCAAGATTTGATATTACCTCGTTGATTTGGATAGTTGCCCTCGCCTTGACATGAATACAATGCTAGAACTTCTCTTTGGGGCTCTTTTTCTTTCTTCTTGGTTACTTCATCTACAAGTCTTGCCATCACATAGTCCATTGTAAGTTCTTTTACCTTGATGGACTCCAATGCCACAATAAGGTAGTTGTAGGATTTGGGAAGGCTCATTAACAAGGTTATGACAATATCGCTTTCTTCTAAAGGCTTGTCAACAGTTGCTAGTTGGTTTACAAGAGCCTTTATCTTATTGACATGAGCCATGAGGACTTCACCTTCTTCCATTTGACAAGTGAAGAACTTCCTCCTTGTATAAATGATGTTGGATAAGTTCTTGCTCTCATAGATGTTGCAAAGAGTCTTCTATGGTTCCGCTGGTCCTTTGCAAGAGATAATGTGAGAGAAGTTGGCTTCATCCACTTTTATTGCAATCAACCCAAAAGCCTTCTTTTCATGACATTTGAACTCCTTCTTCTCCTTCATATCAGCATCTTTGCTTCAAGCCTCTTCACTTTCATCTACAATATTCCAAAGATCCAAAGATGCCAACAAAAGCTCCATTTTGATCTTCCAATGGTAGAAATTTTCACCTCTAAACTTCTCAATAACTCTCAAGCCTTCACCTTCACTTGAAGCCATGTCTAAGGCACATTCGTATCAACAAAGGTTGTAAGAAGAAGTCCTAATGCTCTTAAAATTAGCAAGAAGGTTTAGCTGCCTTAGAATCACAGAATCCTTCTTTGTGAACAAACTAGTATTTTTATTCTCAAAAACACTCTCAACTTCACTTCTAAGGCTTTTCACAAGTCTGGTGACCTTTCCAAATCTAAATTGTCACTCTAATATCTCTCTTATATTCACAAGTTATCTCTATACACCAAAAGAGGCGTATAAAGCAAAATAAGTAACTTTATGTGATAAATCAACAATCAACACCAAAATGCTTTTAACCACAAGTAAGAACAAACCAAGATCTAGATCTAGATCTGAATCTAAAAGTTAGGTACTTTTAATGCCTAACATCAGCAACAACAACTTGATCTACTCCACACTTACAAAATAAACTACTTCAAAGACTTCAAAAGACACTCAAACAAATGTGAGTGGGCCCATAACCTATTGAAGAAAAAGAAGTCTAAAGGCTACAAACACTTAGCATCAGCAAGTATTGTACTCTAATAGAAGTGTGGAGGAAGATAATTCTTACTTCCAACACTCTTTACTTATAGGTGGTGGTTTGTTTACCAACAAGGCAACTTCCATCCATTTGATATTACATCTGTTTCTACCTCTTCTTAGTAAAGCCTCGGTACCACCATAATAACTTATTTTACTTCTTTGCTATCTTTTTACTATTAGCAACATACTATGCTTAAACTTTATGTGGTTGTAACTAAGCAAGTACTTGTTGTTCTTCAACAGTAGGATGATATTACATTTATTAAATAATTTTTCTATAGATTATAATATGAAGTAAAAAAAATTGATGCTCAACTTATCTGATTCTCAAACATTGAATGAAGCGATTGACTTAAATGTGAAGTATAATAATCAATTTTTTGAATTTTTATTTGAGAGCCAGAGAATTCGGCCTCAATGTTATTATAATTCAATAGCAACACCAACATCTCCTCAATACATATATTCAAAATTAGAGAATATGCAAATTGATGCACTACATTTCAAACTTCTTATTGAACAAGAAAAGACTTGTTGCCATCAAGAAGGATTGTGCTTACATAGTGGAAAACCTAAGCGCACTGCTCAACATTGTCCAAAGAAGCAATGCAATTATAAATTGAGAAGTACACATGTCAAAGAAGATAATATATCAAAAAATAAGTTTGTCTAGCTATAATAGGAACTGTGCTATTAAAACCTTATACAATACCTAATGAAGGTCATATTTTCTCCTTAGAACCCTCTTCTTGTTTTATATTAAATATTATTTTAGGATCTATATATTACAGATCTTTTGTCTTATTAGATTTAAGAGCCTTAGTGTATTTTTTAGATTAAGAATTTATCAAAAGAATTAGCATATCTTTGATGAAAAAAATTAAATTTATTCATATAGAAGTTATAGATGATCATTTGTTGTCTTCTGGAGATATTACTTACAAAATCCTTCTTAATATTTAATTGAATCAAGCCAAGATTTATACAAAAATAGATCTAAAAATAATATATAATCTAGTACGTATTAAAAAAAGAGATGAATAGAAGATTATACTTTGAACCATATATAAATATTTTGAATATAATATCATGCCTTTTTGACTTACAAATATACCAATATTTTTTGAGAGTTTTTATACAATTTTGTTTTTTATTATCTAGATGACATCTTGATTTATTCTAAGAACATAAAAAAACATGAACTTCATGTTTGTTGTGTCTTATCAAAATCAAAAGATGTGAGATTTTATACTAAATTAAAAAATATATATATTCTATACTACTCAAGTTGATTTCTTAGATTACATCATTTTAAATGATGAACTTATGATAGATACTAAGAAAGTTCAAACTATTATGGATTAGAAGGTTTTAAAAATAATAAGAAATTTTCAATATTTTTTTAGAATTTGCCAACTACTATTAGATCTTGATCAAGGACTTTTTTCAAGTTACAACTCTACTTATACATTTGACTTGTAAAGATAAACTTCAATGGAATGAAGAAACAAAATTAACATTTGAAGCTTTAAAGATAGTCTTTGTTTTTGTACCAATCTTATATTGTGTTGAATTTTTCAAGTCATTCTTTATGGAAATAGATGCATTAAATTTTGCTTTGAGTGTCATATTATTACAAATCAAAATAGACAATAAACTTAATCCAATAGTTTTTCATTCTAAGAAATTTTTAATAGATGAGATTAATTATGAGATCCATGATAAAGAGTTTTTTACCATTATGGATTCTTTTCAAGAATAGTGTCATTATTTGGAAGGCACTTCTAATCTTGTTATTGTACATATAGATCACAAGAATCTCAAATAGTTCATATTAACATGTATTTTGAATTTTCACCAAGCCTATTGGAATATGTCTTTATCAAGATTTAATTTCAAGATCGCATATCGACCTAAAAAATAACAAGATTTATCAAACATCCTCTCTAGACATTCTTATTTTGTACCAAAAGAAAGAGATGCATCTTTTGATCAATAAAGAATGATTCTCTTGAAGCCCAAGTATTTTCGTCTTTGAATAATAAAATTAATATTGATTATTGATTCAATTTTTTTCAAATAAATTTAATCAAGTATGCATTTAATCTTCTTATTCATAATATCAAAAATACTTCTTTCAAATCTCATAATGCTTCCAAATTTGAATTCAAAAACAAACTTCTCTATTTTGAAGGATGCTTATATGTTTCAAAAGAAGAAGCACATTTATGTGTTCTTCAAGTATGCCACAATTTTTTAACAGCTAGATATTTTGAATACAATAAGACTTTAGAGCTGATATCTAGAGATTTTTGGTGGCTGCAAATGTAGAAGGTGATTAAAGATTTTGTTCAATCATGTGATATTTGCTCAAGATCAAAAACTCTCCATCATTGACCTTACGGACTTCTTCAGCCATTACCTATTTCAAAACAACCATGATTTTTTATTTCTAAAGATTTTATTATAGATTTTTTTAATTTTAGATTTATATGATTCTATATTTATCATAATAGATCATTTTACAAAGATGGCATATTTTGTACCATGTACAAAAATCTATCACAAGTGAAGAAATAGCCAAGCTTTTCTTTGATAATATCTATTGATATTATGGATTGCTAAGAATATTATATCAGATAGGTAGACTCAATTTATATTAAGATTTTGGAGAATCCTTTTTAAAATTCTAAAGATAGATAATAAACTATCTTTGATATTTTATCCTCAAATTATTGAATAAACAAAGCATATAAACTAAGTTTTGGAATAATATTTAAAATGTACTATCAATTATCAACAAGAGGATTGAAAAGTCCTCTTATTATTGACAAAGTTTACTTATAATAATATACTATATATTATTATATAGCAAATATCCTTTTTTGTCAATTATGGTTATTATCCATAACTTGATACTTTTGACTTTTCAATAATTGATAATCTTATGGCAAAAGATTTGACAAATTGTTTATTAGAGCTATATGGAATAATAAAGGTGTAATTAAAAAAACCTCTAGACCAACAAAAAAAGAATGCAGATGTCTATTGGAAAGAACAACCATAATTCAACATAAGTGACAAGATATGGTAACTTCATTGCAATATGAAGACTACTCGTCCTTGTGACAAATTTGACTATTATAGGCTTGGACCTTTTTCATTTCTTTGACTAAATCAATCTAGTTGCATATTGATTATATCTATTAGAATCAATGAAGATCTATCTTGTATTCTACATATTTCTTCTTGAATCATACAAGATAGTGAATATATTAAAAAGAAGATAAGTACTACTCTCACGGACATACAACTGAAGAAAATTCTAGGAGATTTTAGAAGGTTCTAAGAAGGTTCTTGTAGATCCTAAAAGATTCTAAAAGTTTCTAGTAGATTCTAAGAAGCCTCCAAAAGGTTCTAGTAGATTCTAAGAAAGTTTTAAAAGGACATAGGAGATCCTAGAAGGTTCTAAGAGGCTTTAGATGATTTAGAAAGTTGCCAAAGAAGGATCTTAGGCTTGCTTTGTTTCCAAGCCTCAAAAAAACTTCTTAAAAAGTTTCCTACAACCTAGTATATATAAAAGTCAAGGCTGAGAGGATTCTCAATCTCGATAACTCACTTCTTATGGTCTAGCCAAGACCTTTTTATCTTGTATTTGGTTATTATTTTATTCTAGAGCTAATTCCATTTCTTAGACTTGAATCCTTCTCTTGTATACGGTTCCTAACAATTTGTCAAGATTGCCATAAGACAATATTAGAAGCTTCATCTTTCTTGATAGAAAGTGGATTACCTCTCTTCTTAAAAGTACTATAGTATTTCAGAGGTTATAGATTATCCTCCCCTAGACTATTATTATTCTTTTCTTAATATTTATTTGGTTTTTTTCTTTATACCATAGATCAAGTTTTCTTTTTTTTTTCTTTTTTTTTCTTTAAATGCATATATTTCTCTGATTTTTTATGGAAAAAGGTGAAAAAATCAATATGACAGACTCTAAAGACATCAAATTAGATTCTATTATTAATACTCTTAAAGCATTGAATATCAAGACAAAGACTTTGTCGAAGCAGAATAAAGAACTTTATATGACCATACATAATGGTCAAGGAGCCGGAGTGCTTCAATTACCATATCAAATGACAATAGAGGTTCTAAATTGTCAAACGACTATATGTGCTTCAACAAATATAGGAGGTTCATCTATTCAAGGCAATGATCTCACAACAATAACAACAAAAGAACCAACGAACAACCTTCCAAAAAAGTTTGATGGCACTCTCTCAAAATTTTGTTGCTTTATAAATCAAGTATGATTAATCACCTTGCTTTAATCTCAATAATATTCTACTAAAGCATCTTGTGTTGGTTTGATTAGAACCTTACTTTCAAATTAAGCTTTATCTTGGTTTGCTTTATTATTTGAAAATAATTCTCCTATATTGTACAATTTTGAAATATTTTTGATAGCATTTATAGAAGCATTTGGTGAACATGATAAGATTTATTCTTCAATAACTAAAATTCAAAGCCTTTGACAAGGAACGTGTTCTACATCAACATATGCCTCAAATTTTTCATAATTAGCATGTGATATAAATTGGAGAGAAGATGCATTGATAAACTAATTTCATTGGAGATCAAGAGACAATGTCAAGGACTTATTATTATCTATGCCAAATCCTCAAACACTCATTGAAGCCATTTGTCAAGCTATGAAGTGTGATAACTATTTATTTCAACTATGATAAGATAAACATTCTTCAATTATGTCACATGTATACACCAATTATTCTATAGCCTCTTCACCATCTAATTCTGATGATCATTTGGAAGCAAAAGATATGCAGATTGATGCAATTTGCTTCAAACTTCTTTTTGAGCAAAAAAAAAATGTCGAAGGGAACTTGGCTTATGCTTATATTATGAAAAACCTGGCCACAAGGTTAATAATTATTGAAAGAAACATCGATGTACATATTGAATGAAGAGTGTGACCACATCATCAAAAGCTTTGCAAAAAAACGATGGCATCCAACCATAATAGGGACTATGTATCTAGATTTTTTACTATCACAAACCAAAAAGGGTCATGTGCTCTCTACCAATTCTTTCCATTGTTTTACTATACTTGTACAGTTAGGAGTTACAAAACTAAAGTGCCATGCATTACTTGATTAAAGAGCCTTTGCATATTTTATTAATAAAGAATTTTTTAAATCACACAAAATTTATATAGTCAAAAAATCCAAAGTTGTACATGTAGAAGTATTAGATAGTCGACTTTTATCCTGTAAAGATGTCATTCATGAAACAATTTCATTAGAAATAACCTTTGACAATCATAGCAACTAAGTAGTAATTAATATCATTAGATCACCATCAAGTTTGATTATTTTATGACTCTCATGGCTTGAAAAATACAATCTATGGATAGATTGGATATTTTGAATGTTATAAATTTCTTCTAGTAGCTCATAGAAATTCCAAATCTATAAAAAAACTTCTAACACCTGTCAAGCCAAAACTTAAATAATATTTATTTATTAGAGCTAGAACATTTGTGAGGATGGCCAAACAGATTACTATGTCTGTTGACTATGCAAATCTACAATCAAAATGTGTGGTTGCAACAACAATAATTCCAAAGATATGTAAGAATTTTACAAATGTATTTGAAAAGAAAAATGTGGGCATCCTACCAAAGCATTACTTTTATGATTGTGCGATTGATCTTCAAGAAGGTATTCAACCACCATTTGGATCTATCTAAAATTCATTCCAAAATGAGCTTGTGACTTTAAAAGAGTACATTGAAGAAAATTTGGCTAAGAATTTTATTTGACATTCTAAGTCGCCAACAGGTGCTGTGATATTATTTATAAAAAAAAAAGATAGAACTTTATGGATGTGTGTCAATTATTGTGGTCTTAATAAAATCACGATAAAGAATCAATATCCATTGCCGTTGATATCTGGACTTTTTAATCAATATAGCCAAGCAAAAATCTTTACAAAGATTGATCTACAAGGCACGTATAACTTTGTATGTATTAAGAAGGGAGATGAATGGAAGACAATATTTTGCATGAAACATGGACATCTTAAATACAATATCATGCCTTTTGGACTTACCAATGTACCAACCATATTCCAACACTTAATAAATGACATATTTTGCGAGCATCTCAATGACTTTGTTTTGATCTATTTGAATGATATTCTAATCTTTTCTAAGAATCTAGAAGACCACAAAAAATATGTCTGCCTTATATTAGAAAATTTATGAAGTGCTAGGCTATATGAAAAATTAAAAAATTATATATTTCATGCACCTCAAGTCAAATTTGTTATATGTATTATTTCCTACAAAGGCCTTTTTATGGATCCAAAGAAGGTACAAGCAATCATCGATTGGACAAAGCCAAAAACTATACATTATATCCAATGTTTTCTTAAATTTAAAAAATTCTACAAGGTTTTTGTTAAGAATTATTTCAAGATCATTGGTCTACTTACACGGTTGATATACAAGGACAAGTTGGATTGGAGTCCCGAAGCAAAGGAAGCTTTTCCAAAACATAAAAGATACTTTTATAATAGCTCTAATTTTGATACATCTAGATTTCAACAAGTCCTATCTTATGGACACTGATGCCTCAAACTTTGTATTGGGAGCAATCTTATTGCAATATGGAGAAGATGAAAAACTTCATCTTATTACATTCCGTTTTAAAAAATTCTCAATAGTAGAAATCAACTAAAAAATCCATGATAAAGAGTTACTTACTATTGTGGATTCTTTCCAAGAATAGAGCCACTTTCTTGAAAGCCTCTCTCATTAGGTGACTATATATATACATCACAAGAATCTTGAATATTTTATGTCAGTTCGAGTCTTAAACTATTACCAAGTACGTTGAAGTACATCTTTATCACAATTTGACTTTTGCATCATGTATCAATTTGAGAGCCAATAAAGGTTATTAAATGCATTATCAAGACGTTTTTACCTTGAACCAAAAAAAAGTAAGGCAACATATGATCAACAATGGGCAATCTTATTAAAACTTGAGTAATTTTATCTTTGAGCATCCAATGTATCAATATTTATGGATTTATTATTTCTTGATCAAGTTTATAAAGCCTCAAACATGGACCCTCTTGTTTTTAATATCAAGTATTATCATATTATTTGTTGTCTTATTTAAGAATGTACCAAGCACCTAGCTATAGAAGGTAAGGTTGTATTTCTCAAGTATCCAAGAAACCCTAATAGGTTTCATTCATATGAGAAGAATATAATCCAAATTTCAATTCAAAAGTATTTAAAAACACTCTTCTTAGTAGCCTCAATTACACGTAAACCTCAATTACTTCATTACTTTAATATTTAAGAAATTTTGATTTTTCTTATAAGCCCTAGTTCTAATCAATGAATTTTATAAGTTGTAATTTCTAATCTCACCATCCACTTGATGTGAAATTTTGCATGCAATTGTCAATGTAAGTCTTCTATATGCTCAAGAATTTTCAATCCATTCCAACTTATAAATTGTGAAAAAACCTCCAAAAATTGCACTAATGTCACTTGGCTGCCAACTTAAAAAGTGTAGCAAAACTCCCAGCAGTGATTTCTCCTTTTCCAACTATTAACTTTGACTCAAAATTGATGTGAAACTTGATCTTTAAGTCTTGCAAAACCATGCAAAATTTCACCTCAATCCAATTAGTAGATCTGTAGATATCTCAAAAATCCTATCCAACCCCAAACTGCCAACTTTTGAAATCCTCTTGTACTAAAACCAAATATCTCTAAACCACACCATTAGATTATTACAAAATTTTGTATACAATAAGCACACCCAATAATCCAAAAAATATTAAATTTTAAATCCTAGATGTTATACTAGTTGCATGAATTAGCCAAAATTACTAGTTTTAATTATATTATATAAAATCCAAATCACCAATATAAACCTTGACTTTGAACAATAATTACCAAGTCTTCAAAAATCCTACAAAAACCATCCTTATGCCTATAGAAAGAACTTAAAGCTAGCTCTCAAAACTTAATCTTCAATCTTTGAATAAATTCCTAATTTACCCTAGGTAGTTGTTTTAATAACGAGAGGTCTGATTTTGATCCTATCTCATAAATAGTCAACCCCTGGGTATCAATCTAATCTATCCTAAGGATTTTTTAGCCCAATCCTACTCTCAACTTGATCCTAGTATCTACCATACCAACCATTTACCTCTTCTACCCTGATTTTAACAATTCATGGCCTTTGTAAGGCAATAAAAAAGTTTCTATATCCTAGAAGGTAAAAATATTAACTAACTTTTATCTACTTGCTATTAAGACAAGAAAATAGGCTAAGAGGCTTTCATAAAAGCTATATTAAAATATTTTGAATTCTTGTTGAATTAATATAATAGAATATTAATTAAAAAATTATTTTTAGTCATATTTTTACTATATAATTGTATCACAATATGATAGCGTCTTGCCAATAACTTTTTTGAAGAGTCTTCTAAATTCAAATATGAAGACATCCTCTTATTCTTTGAAGAATGTTTGTTCATTCCTAAAGGACCAATTTGCTTATGCATTTTTTAAATACGTCATGATTTCCATGCAGTCTGATATTTTGGATTCAATAAGACCTTGAAACTTATGTTTAGAGACTTTTGGTGGTCTAAAATGTGGAAGGACATTAAGGAATTCATACTATCATATGATACTTATTCAAGGTCAAAGAATCCTCGATATATGGAATTTTTCAACTTCTTCCTATTTCAAGACAACCATGATCTTCTATCTCTATGGATTTCATTATAGATCTTCTACTATCAAGCTCATTTGACACTATCTTCATAGTTGTTGATCAATTGACCAAGATGGCACATTTTATATCTTGCAAGAAATCAATTACCAAAGAAGAGATAGCAAGACTCTTCATTGATAATGTTTATCGTTACCATGGATTGCTAGTTGACATTATGTTGGATTGTAGGCCACAATTTGTATCAAGGTTTTGGAAAGCACTCTTCAAGATTATTCATGACATTAACCTTTTTTCTGCCTTCCACTCTCAAATTGATGGCCAAACGGAGGAGGTCAACCATATTCTTGAACAATATTTGAGGTGCACCATCAACTATCAACTATCATGGTGCACTTGGACTTCTTACTTGTCATTGGCGGAGTTTGCATGTAACAACACAATTCCTACATCTATGCAAGAAACGCCATTTTATTCAAACTATAGTCATCATCCAAAGTTGGTGTCATGGACATACATTGGAAGATTCTTCGAATATTCTTCTAGAATATTCTCTAAAGATTCTCTAAAGATTCCTTTAGAAGGTTCTAGAAGATTCTTAGAATATTCCCTAAAGATCCTCTTAGAAGGTTCTAGAATATTCTTAGAAGATTCGAGAATATTCTGATAGATTCTAGGAAGTTGCTCGAGAAGTTTCCTAATTAGTAGAAGTTGTTGGAGAAAGCGTCCTAGTTAGCGGAAGTAGCTTGAGAAGCTTCCTATTCAGTAGTATATATAGGAGTCGAGGCTGAAGGGTTCTTCAGTCTCGACAACACATCTCTTGGAGTTCTAGCTCACCTTTCTGGTGTTGTTCTTGTACTCATCTGATTAATCGAGTTCTTCTTGAACTTCTTGTCTAGTTTTCTTGTCTGTATTTTATATCCGTGACAGTTTGTTGAGACTGCATTTTCACTGGTATCAGAGCTAGTTCCTTCTTGTTAGAGAGTGGATTACCCCTCTTCTTGAAGGTGTGCTAGTGTTTTAGA
This sequence comes from Physcomitrium patens, assembly GCF_059467195.1. Classification (NCBI taxonomy): domain Eukaryota; kingdom Viridiplantae; phylum Streptophyta; class Bryopsida; order Funariales; family Funariaceae; genus Physcomitrium; species Physcomitrium patens. The sequence continues at coordinate 2,329,949 of NC_143414.1, forward strand.
GGTTGCGGATTACCCTCCTCTAAACTGATATCTCTTCTTTCTCAATATTGGAGCCTTATTCTTCTTGGAGAGAGTGGATTACCCCTCATCTTGGAGTCTTAAGGCGTTTTAGAGGTTGCGGAGTACTCTCCTCTGAACCAATATTGTCCTCTTGTCAAAACTCTTTTTTCTTCTTTCTGAAGGTTAGCCGAAGGTTAAGATGTTAATATGGCTGAAAGTTTGGAATCCAAACTAGACGCCATCATAAATGCTCTTGCCTCATTGTCACATAGGACAACAGAGATCGAAGGAGTCATGGTAGGACTCCATAACAATGGAGCATCTGGGATAGTGCCATCTAAAGCATATCAGCCTCACACTTCTGCGCCAGAAGAAGCAGTTCTACCTCCATTTCAACAAGATCGAGTAGTCCTACAACGAAAGGAGCCTCGAGTTAGTCTTCCGGATAAGTTTGATGGAACTCGTTCCAAGTTTCGAGGTTTTGTCAACCAAATCAGGTTGATAACAATTTTACAGCCCGAACGTTATCCGACGGAGGAAGCGTGTCTTGGGCTTGTTGGAACCTTGCTTACAGCACAAGCTCTGTCTTGGTTTACTCCCTTGTTCGAGAAGCGATCGCCAATCCTGAACAACTTTGAAACGTTCTTGGAGGCGTTTGCAGAAGCATTTGGCGAGCATGATAAAGTTTGATGGGCTACAACAAAGATCCGATCGCTACGACAAGGAACACGCTCTGCATCAGTCTATGCCTCGGATTTCAGACAATTGGCAAGTGACATTAATTGGGGTGAAGAGGCGTTGGTGAGTCAGTTTTATTGGGGCTTGAAGGATGATGTGAAGGACTTGTTGTTATCTCTTCCTGATCCTCAAACGCTCAACGAAGCTATTAACCAAGCTGTAAAGTGTGACAATCGCCTATTCCAGCGTCGCCAAGACAACGTCCAAGACACCAAATGACTCGTTACGACGTGACTATGTCTGCAAATAGCTTAAACTCACATTCGAAGGCAACAGACATGCAAATCGACACGGCGCGTGTCCGATCTCTTACTCCAACAGAGAAGAAACGGCGTATGGAGGAAGGGTTATGTTTGTACTGTGGAGAAGAAGGTCACAAGGTTGGAAATTGCCCAAAGAAGCAAAATTGGCACCCTGTCAAGACTAGAAGTGCGATGATTCCGGAAAACGACGACGCCCAGCCACAGTAGGAATCGTGTGGCTGGACAATCTAATATCACGACAACAATCAGGTTCCTCCTTCTCTGTCCAACCTGCCCGTTGTTTTACAATTCCTTTGTTTTTAGGCCCTCAAAAACAAAAAACTTTAGTTTTATTGGATTCGGGGGCATCTACTTGTTTTTTAGATGAAGAGTTTGCTAAACGCCACAAGATCCGTTTAGTACAGAAGTCCAAACCTGTTCACGTAGAGGTGATAGATTGACGACCCTTATTGTCAGGCAACGTTACCCACGAATCAGAACCTATAGAAGTGGTGTTTAAGGACCATAGTAGTCACGTTATTTTTAATATTATTAGAACCCCATCAAGCCCTGTTATCCTTGGTCTTTCTTGGTTAGAAGATCATAATCCGTCCATTGATTGGAGGCTACGAAGGATAACATTTCCTGAAAAAAATAATAATAAACCTGTTGGTAGAACCTACATGAAGAAATCCATGTTTATTGGAGCGAGAGCATTCCTAAGATCGTCCAAGGAAGGCGTACTATTTGTCATTTATGCAGCTCCAACTAGCGGCGAGAATATCTCAACATCAAATATACCAGAGCAATATAGGGATTTTGAAGACGTGTTTCAGAAGAAGAACGCCGATATACTGCCGGAACATCGACCATATGATTGCGTCATAGACTTGGAGGAAGGAGCGCAACCACCTTTTGGTCCAATATACAACCTATCGCAGACGGAGTTGGCAGAATTGCGGAAGTACATCGATGAGAATCTAGCCAAGAATTTTATTCGACATTCAAAGTCGCCAGCTGGAGCACCAATCCTATTCGTGAAGAAAAAAGATGGCTCACTGCGGATGTGCGTGGACTACCGAGGACTCAACAAGGTGACCAAGAAAAATCGCTATCCCTTACCTTTGATCTCCGGCCTCTTAGATCAACTTGGACGTGCAAGGATTTTTACAAAGATTGATTTAAGAGGAGCCTACAACCTTGTGCGAATCAAAGAAGGAGATGAATGGAAGACAGCCTTTCGTACAAGGTATGGTCATTTTGAGTACAATGTCATGCCTTTTGGTCTTACCAATGCTCCAGCGGTCTTTCAGCATATGATGAACGACATCTTTTGGGAGTACCTCGATGACTTTGTTGTCATCTATTTGGATGATATTTTGATATTTTCCAAGAATGAAGAAGAACATGAGAAGCACGTTTGTTTGGTTCTTGAAAAACTACGCGAACGAGGACTCTACGCCAAGTTGGAGAAGTGTCAATTTCACCAGAATGAGATGGAATTTTTGGGTTTCATTGCGACTACAGAGGGCTTGAAGATGGATCCAAAAAAAGTAGAAGCAATTATATCTTGGGAAGTTCCGAAGACGATTAGAGATGTTCAGTGTTTTCTTGGATTTGCTAACTTCTATCGGATCTTCATCAAGAATTATTCTCAAGTTGCTGCACCACTCACGCGTCTAACAAGCGAAGACAAGCTCGAATGGGGATCACAAGCAGCAAAAGCATTTCAAGATCTCAAGACGGCATTCACTACGGCTCCAATCTTGGTACACCCTGACTTTGCAAAGGCTTTCTATTTAGAGACCGATGCTTCAGATTTTGCTTTGGGAGCTGTGCTTTCACAGATGGGCATAGACAAGAAGCTTCACCCAGTTGCATTCTATTCACAAAAGTTCTCTGCTGCTGAGATCAACTACGAGATCCATGACAAAGAGCTGCTTGCTATAGTGGATGCCTTCCAAGAGTGGCGTCACTTCCTCGAAGGAGCTACACATCCAGTGACTATTTATACGGACCACAAGAATTTGAAGTACTTCATGACAGCTCAAATTTTGAATCGTCGTCAAGCTCGATGGAATATGTCTCTATCACGATTTGACTTTATTATCACCTACCGCCCTGGAAAACAGCAAGGATTATCTGACGCATTATCAAGGAGATCGTATCTTGCGCCAAAGTCTGGAGAAGCAGCGTTTGATCAACAATGTACAACATTGTTGAAACCAGAAAAATTCAGGATTTTTGCTACTGTTGCAACTATCGATGACGGCTTCCTCAGCGAGGTACGTACTGCGACCATTGAGGATTCTATAGCTCTTGACATCAAACAACGTGTCGATAATGACAAGTTTAAGGTGGAGGGAGATCTTCTGTATTTTGAGGAGCGGTTGTATATCCCGAAAGGACCAACTCGACTCCGAGTACTTCAATCTCGCCACGACTTTCCAGCTGCGGGACATTTTGGATTCAACAAGACTTTGGAGCTCATTTCACGAGATTTTTGGTGGCTCCAAATGTGGAAGGATGTGAAGGAATTTGTCCTTTCTTGTGATGTTTGTTCAAGATCCAAGATCCCTTGACATCGTCCGTATGGACTTCTCCAGCCATTGCCTATTCCGCACCGACCATGGTCTTCAGTTTCTATGGACTTCATTACGGACCTACCGCCATCGAATTCATTTGACAGCATCTTTGTTGTGGTGGATCGATTTACAAAGATGGCGCATTTCGTGCCTTGCAAGAAAACATCGTCAAGTGAAGACACCGCAAGACTCTTTCTTGATAACATATATCGTTATCATGGCCTACCAGATGATATCGTGTCGGATCGAGGTACTCAGTTTGTATCCAAGTTTTGGAGGTCCCTCTTTGAGATATTGAAGGTGGATATTAAGCTCTCTTCGGCTTTTCATCCTCAAACTGACGGTCAAACGGAGCGGGTGAATCAAGTTTTGGAGCAATATTTACGATGCAGCATCAACTATCAACAAGATGATTGGACTGCATATCTACCGCTTGCTGAGTTCGCATACAACAACACTCTTCATGCGTCAACTCAACAAACACCATTCTTCTCCAACTACGGATACCACCCCAAGCTCGATTTATTGAGTTCTTCAGCAAATAACAACCCTGCAGCTGAAGGATTTGTGAAGCAACTATCGGAGCTTCAAGCGACGTTGAAGCTTCAATTGCAATCTGCCCAAGAGAGTTACAAGGCATCTGCAGATAAATATCGAAATGAGGCACCTACTTTTAAAGTTGGAAGTAAAGTATGGCTTCTTCGACGGAATATCAAGACCAAGCGGCCATGTGACAAATTGGACTATCGGAGATTAGGGCCATTTGTTATCGAGAAGCAGATCAATCCGGTGGCATATCGTCTGGAGTTACCAGCTACTATGAAGGTACATCCAGTCTTTCACGTGTCTTTGTTGGAACCTTATCGAGAGTCAGCTTTTCCCCAAAGAGTACAAAGTCCGCCACCAAGTATCGAAATTGAAAACCATGAGGAATACGAGGTGAAAAAGGTACTAGATTCACGGCGTAATAGGAGAAAATTGGAGTATTTAGTGCATTGGAGTGGATACGACATCAATGAACGAACGTGGGAGCGTGCCGAAAATCTTGCCAATGCGCCAAAAAAGGTACAAGAATTTCATCAACGATATCCTCATAAACCTAAGCCGATTCAACGATAGCTTCTTGCTGAAGCTTGCTCATCAAGTAGCATAAAAAGGGGGGAGGGCACCTCCAAAACCCATAGTTCGATAGTGTAGAACTTTGTTAGCAACTATAGTTTGCTCTCATCATTTTAGCCTTTGGACATGGATAGTCAAGATACTACACTTGTTATGTCATCTCAAGCGACTAGCTCACGAAGATGACCGTGAGATGAAGAACCGCCTGCACCACGATGACGTCGGAGGATACCGAGCAACAGATCGCTAGTAATTGTATTTGAGGTCGAGCCTGCCTACGACGGTCAGCCTGAAGGTGTGTTTGGAGGACAGTTTCACAATGAAGACACAGAAGTCCACGCTTGGTCAGAGGTTGAAGGTGTTGGTCACTACCGTTGGCTCCAAGGGCCGATGAATCATTTGCCTCGCGAACAACAATTGGAATTCATAGCGGATGTGATGCGACAGATTTTCATTTTCTTGCGTTGGTATTGACTGATAACAACATTGCTTCTCGGAGACCTCAAAGTTAGAAGAGGAGGTGATGTCATGGACATACATTGGAAGATTCTTCGAATATTCTTCTAGAATATTCTCTAAAGATTCTCTAAAGATTCCTTTAGAAGGTTCTAGAAGATTCTTAGAATATTCCCTAAAGATTCTCTTAGAAGGTTCTAGAATATTCTTAGAAGGTTCTAGAATATTCTGATAGATTGTAGGAAGTTGCTCGAGAAGTTTCCTAATTAGTAGAAGTTGTTGGAGAAGCGTCCTAGTTAGCGGAAGTAGCTCGAGAAGCTTCCTATTCAGTAGTATATATAGGAGTCGAGGTTGAAGGGTTCTTCAGTCTCGACAACACATCTCTTGGAGTTCTAGCTCACCTTTCTGGTGTTGTTCTTGTACTCATCTGTTTAATCTAGTTCTGCCACTTCTTCTTGAACTTCTTGTTAGATTTCAAGTCTGTATTTTGTGTCCGTGACACTATTAGTAGGTACAAGAGCTTTTATGCATGGGCAAAAAAATGATCATCTTTTGCTATATATGCCATGTCTATTTCCACTAGTATAATAATGTTAAGTCATATTTCTAGCCAATATCAAGACTTTGAGGATGTTTTTAAAAAGAAGAACGCAGATATTCTTTCAAAATATCAACCTTATAATTATTCAATTGATCTTTGAGAAGGAACTCAATCACCATTTCGACCAATCTATAGCTTATTACAAAATGAATTGGTTGCATCAAAGGAGTACATTGATAAGAACTTAGCTAAGAACTTCATACGCCATTTAAATCTTCAACAAAAGCTCTTAAATTATTTGTGAAGAAAAAAAATGGATCTTTGCAGATGTGCATAGACTATCAAGGACTTAACAAATTCACCATCAAAACTAAGTATTCTTTATCTTTGAATTCAAGACTTCTTAACCAACTCAACGAAACAAAGATCTACACAAAAAATAGATTTATGAAGAGCATACAACATGGTCCACATTCAAGAAAGAGATGAATAGAAGATGGCTTTTTGAACTAGATATAGGCATTTTGAATATAATGTCATGCCTTTTAGACTCACAAACACACCAGCCATTTTTCAACATCTTATGAATGATATTTTTTATGAGTTTCTTGATAATTTAGTCATCTATTATTTGCATGATATTTTAATTTACTCTAAGAACACAAAGGAACATAAACTTCATGTTTGTTATGTGTTACAAAAATTTAGAAATACAGGATTATATGCTAAGATAAAAAAAGTGTATATTTCCTACTACTCAAATTAACTTTCTAAGATATATTATTTTCAATGAAGGCCTCAAGATGGATTTAAAGAAGATTTAAACTATTATGGATTAAAAAATTTTAAAAAAAATTAAGAATGTGCAATGTTTTTTGAAATTTGATAATTATTACCAAATCTTCATTAAGAACTTTTTTCAAGTTGCAACTCCTTTTACACATTTGACCTATAAAGACAAACTTGATTGGAGTAAAGAGAGTGAAGCATCTTTTGAATCCTTAAAGACAATATTTATTTCTGCACCAATTTTATATTGCGTTGACTTTTCTAAGGAATTTTTCATAGAAATAGATGTATCAGATTTTGCTATAAGTACGATTTTTTCACAAATGGTAGCAAATTATAAGCTTCATTTGGTAGTTTTCTATTTCACAAAGTTTTCAATAGCCAAAATTAACTATGAGATCCATGACAAAGAACTTTTGTAATTATGAATTTATTTTAAGAATGACATCATTATGTAGAAGGCACTTCTAATTCAATCACCATATATACAAATGACAAAAACTTTGAATACTTCATGTTGGCACATGTTTTGAATTGCTACCAAGTAAGTTGGAGCATGTTTTCATTAAGATTTAATTTTAAGATTACTTATAGACCCATAAAACAATAAGGTTTTTAAGACGCTCTTTTTAGATGTTTTTATCTTGCACTAAAAGAAAAAAATGCATCTTTTGATCAACAAAGGACAATTCTCTTGAAGCCTAAGTATTTTCATCTTTGAGTAATGAAATCAACATTGATTGTTGATTCAACCTTTGTCAAGAAAATTCAATAAAGTATGTCCTTTGATCCTCTTGTTCATGATATCAAGAATAATTCTTTTAAGTCTCATAGCATGTCCAATTTTGAATTCAAGAACAACCTACTATATTTCAAAGATAGCCTACATATTCTAGAAGAGGAAGTACGGTTATGTATTCTTCAAGCACATCATGATTTTCTAAGAGCATGATATTTTGGATACAACAAGACTTTAGAGCTTATGTTTAGAAATTTTTCGTGGTTACAAATGTAGAAGGCTATGAAAGACTTTGTTCAATCATGTGACATTTATTCAAGATAAAAAACTCCTTGTCATTGACCTTATGGACTTCTCCAACCATTGCCTATACTAAAACAACCATGGTTTTTTTTTTTTTTTTTTTTTCTATGGATTTTATTACAGATCTTTCAAGTTCAAGTTTATATGACTCTATATTTGTGATCGTAGATTGTTTCACTAAAATAGCACATTTTGTATCATATACAAAATCTATTATAGATAAAGAAACAACTAAGCTTTTCTTTGATAATATCTATTATTATCATAGATTGCGAAAAGATATTATATCAGATAGAGAGACATGATTTATATTAAGATTTTAGAAAACCCTTTTTAATATAATGAAGGTAGATATATAATTGTCCTTGGCTTTTCATCTTCAAATTGATAGGCAAATAGAACAAGTGAATCAAGTCTTGGAGTAGTAATTAAGGTATATCATTAACTATCATCAAGATGATTAGACAACTCTTTTGCCATTGACAGAGTTTATATGTAATAATTTCGTATATTTTTCTATTCAAAAAATATCTTTCTTTGCCAATTATGGTTATCATCCATGAATTCATACTTTTGACTTTTCAAAAGTTGATAATCTTATGACAAAAGATTTAGCAAATCATTTGTCAAAGGTACATACAACAATAAAGCCATGGTTAAAGGAAGCTCAACAACAACAAAAGATAAACGCAAATGCCTATCACAAGGAACAACCACAATTCAATGTAAGTGACAAGGTATGGTTACTTTGTCGTAATATCAAGACTACTTGTCCTTATGACAAATTGGAGTATTGTAGGCTAAGACCTTTTTCTATTTGTGAAAAAATTAATCCAATTGCTTATCAATTATACCTACGAGAGTCAATGGAGATCTATCCCATATTCCATGAGTTTCTTCTTAAACCATACAAGATAGTAACGACACCAATGTCATAATGTAATACAACTAATAGGTGAAAGAATAAAAAAACTATTATATTATAGAAGATCTTATTTCAAAATATTGTTGCAAATTATCTTAGAAATATAAATAATAGCAAATGGATAATAAAACTACAAGCACAAATGCTGTCTTTTTACAAAGTGGGCTTCTAATTACTTTGTAGAGCCATAATTAGGTAAAACAAGATAGATTAAAAAAAACAAAGAATATAGAAATATATAAGAAGGAGTGAAGAATTTAATTTAGTAAAAATTACCTCAAGAAGACAAAAATTGATACTTGGAGAGGACCAATTGTTAACTTTGGTCGAAATCAGATCCTAAGGTACAAAACCATGCATCTATGGCAACTTTGAGATTCTTTTGAAGATTAAAGAATGAAGTTTGAGAGAAAATTGGATAGAATTTCTTTAAGTATTAGTTTTGAGTGATTTGAGTTCGTAATGACTTAGTAAGAGCTTTGCAAAGTCAAGATTAATTTGGGTGATTGTGGTTGTTGAGAAATATAAGAGAGTTGACTTTTTTTGCAATTTTGGAAGATTTGTAATACATCTATAAGTGAAAATTTGTGGATTTGTGGATATAACTGTGCTTGATGTGCATTATAAATTTAAGCTTGATTTTATAGTTAAGTTAAAGGTTATTAAAATTTAAGTGGGTTGGAGTTTCAAAAATTGGTTTTTTAGGCTCAATGAGGGTTTTAAGATCTTTAATAATTTGCTAGTTGGATTGGAGTGAAAGTTATGTATGTGAGTAGTAGACTTGATTTTCTATACATAAGTAAAATTTTAGAGCAATTAAATAGTGTAAGAAGGAGATATTGGTACTAAAATATCAATATTAAGGTTGGAAAAGGAGGCCAGCCAACACTGAAGTAGATTTTAGCATCAATCTTCAATTTGGTTAGTTTGATCTTCTTCAAAAATTTTGTGCATGTTGCCAACTTAGTTGATGAAAGGTGTATAAAATTTTAAGTAAAATCAATGATTTATTCAATAAATATTGAGTTTCTAAATTATCCTACGATTAGATTGAATTGATTAGATTTTGATTAGCATTTGTTTAGAATTTAGGATTTGATTAGGATTTATCTAGAACTGATTTAGAATTAGGATTTAGGATTTTTTTAGGATTTAATTAGGATTTGATTAGGATTTATCTAGGATTTGTTTAAAGTTTGATTAAGATTTGACTAAAGTTTGTCTACGATTTGTTTGGATTAGGATTTTGAATTTGATTAAGGTTTATCTAGGATTTATTTAGATTTGACTAGAATTTATTTAATATTTGACTAGAATTTGTTTAGAATTTGTTAGGATTTGACTAGGATTTTTCTAGAATTTATCTAGGATTTGATTAATATTTGACTAGGATTTGATTAGAATTCAATTAGGTTTTTTTTAGGATTTTTTTGTGTTCTATTTATAATTTATTTAAAATTTTAATTGGACTTGATCAATATTTGATTGTATTTTTTAATCTTTAATTATAATTTATATGTAATTCTATTAGATTTGTTAAGACTTTTTCTTGAAAATTTCTTTTATCTTCCACTACTAAGTGCTCGGTGCATTTTCAAGCAAGACTTCACATAATACAACATCAAGAAGAAGACAAGTGACACCTCTTCTTGTAGAAGTGGACAATAATAAAGAATTTGAAGTAGAAGAAGTCTTAAACTCAAGGCGATGCCCACATAGGTTAGAATATCTTGATCATTGGTGCGGATATGATATAAGTGAATGTACATGAGAGCCAGCAAAGAATCTTGCAAATGCAGCAAAGAAGGATTGGACTATGCCTCAAAAATCCTAAAATTCTTCAACTACTTTGTATTAATTATATCTCTTCTAATACTTCAAATTCAATGTAATAGTAATATTTACTTTTTATTCTCTATCAATCTTTTTATCGATTTTTCACATAAGTTAGTTCAACTTATTATAAATTTTTCTAAGTTCACATTTTATGGTACCCACAAAGTATTGATTTTGTATAAACTCATGTTTCAATTTGATGTGGTAGTTTTGTAGGTGTAGAGGTATTTTTATTAGAGAGAAAATAAATTAAAGACTAAATTTAAACTAGTCCTTACTTCAAAACATGCTTCTTAAATTAAAATAAAAAAATTATTCTTAAGTAACCTCTAGTACATACACATCATTTAAAGAATGTAGTTTGCTACAATCCATCAGTATTATAATTTCATTTCAATAGTCACAACCATACATAAGGTGGAGACACCTATTACAAACTAATAAATAGCTACTTTAGAGAATCTTTTTGAATTTATTTAATGGAATATTTTTTGGATGTTGAGAAAGAAGGTTAGTGAAACATTTGATTTTTTCATACTTTTGCATCAAAAGTTGGAATTTTCAAAGGTTGGCTCATCCTTCTCATCATGGCATTTTTGTGGCAACCTTCACGTTTGATTCGTTTGACTTAGTGGAAAAGATGTCTAATATGTCTCAAGGACAAGAACACGATAAAGAAAAATAAATGAATGAAACTTCTCTCAAAGAAAGATGATAAAATAAAAATAACTTAATATATATATTAAGAAAGAAACTGGAATGGCTATTGCCAAAAAGCCAAGAAAATTAAAGACCCTTAAAACTAGACTGGAAGCAAGAAAGGAGTTGAGAAGAGTGAAGAAGGCTTCACTCTTATCTTTATATATACTATCTAACTAGGGGCTACATGGTGACGTTCTATAGGACTTCTAATATGTGTTGACTTTGTAAGACACATGCCTTGACTTACAAGTCAAGTTTTTCTACGTGTGGGCTACATAGTTAGTTTCAAGCTAACAACATGTGTGGCACATGGCCAACTTGCTGACCACGTTTGTAATCCCAAAAAGTCAATTAAAGACACCTATAAAGTCAAAGTAGCATTTATAAAGCTTCTAAGAAGCTTCTATATGAAATACTATAGAATTAACTTACTTTTATCTATTTTTACTTACTTCTACCTATTTATACATGTAATTACTGGCTTACATGAGTATGTCCATGATATTATCCTCCTTTCTAGGAACGAGTTCTATGAGGAGCGGTCATCATATGTTGAGGAAATCTATGATGTGACGAATTATATTTGCTACATATTTTGATCTTTATTCTCATCAAAGATAATTGATAGAGCCTCTCAACCATCGGTAGTGTCCCATACCAGGGCAGGAAGACCATCCAATTATTTGATCGTTGTTGAGGCCTTCATAACTTCCTTTGAATAAAACATTTGGAACACCACCAGGAGTTGTTCCTACTTCTAGTAATATCACCAAACATCAAGAGTCCTTTTTATGGTCGTGATACCAAACGCGTTGTATTTTGCCATCTATTCGAGAAAGAACATGTCATTCTTGAAGATCTTCATCTCAATTGCATCATCTTGAAGGTTGTGACAATCGTAATATCTCGTCCGATAGGTGAGCAAATGAAGGCTCTTCAGTCAAATTCATTGGTTGTTGGTTCTCCATCTCTTGAACGTCACAACTATAAAGAAGCTACAAACATGGATTGAAAGTAGAATGTTATCTTGCCTAGATCTTGTTTCTTTTACAAAGAAGATTTTTATCTTGATTTTGATGGATGTCGTTGATGAAAAACCTCCACTGCCTTTGTTGCATGTGCAAGATTTTTTACTGGCTCCCATGTGCATTCACTAATATCATATCCGTGCCAATGGACAAGATATTCTAATTTATTTTGGCACCGCCTTGAATTTAAGACTTCTTTCCTTTCAAACTCTTCATTATTGTCCACTTCTATAGGAAGAGGTAGTGCTTGTCTTTTTCTTGATATGTCCATTCTCTTGTATGGTTCAAGAAGAGATACGTGGAATATTGGATGGATTTTTATTGACTCTAGTAGGTATAAACGATATGCAACTGAATTGATTTGTATAAAAATAAAAAATAGTCGAAGCCTTTGATAGTCCAACTTGTCACAAGGACGAGTGGTCTTGATATTGCAATAAAGTAACCATACCTTATCACCCATGTAGTATGGTGGTTGTTCATTTCGATAGACATCAGCATTGACCTTTTGTTGTTCTTGAGCTTCTTTTAACTATGCCTTCATTGTTGCATGTAGCTTTAATAAATGAATTGCCAAATCTTTCGTAGCAAGATTATCAACTTTTGAAAAGTCAAAAGTATCAAGTCATGGATGATAACCATAATTGATAAAAAAAAGGTGTTTATTTTGTAGAAGAATATACCTTGTTATTGTAAGCAAACTGTGCTAGTGGCAAAAGAGTTGTCCAATCATCTTATTGGTAGTTAATAGTACATCTGAAATATTGCTCCAAAACTTGATTAACACGCTCCATTTTTCCATCAGTTTGAGGATGGAATATTGAAGATAGTTTTATATCTATTTTTAGAATCTTAAAAAGAATCTACCAAAATCTTGATATAAATTGAGTTCCCTTATTTGATATAATATCCTTGGATAATCCATGATAGCGATAGATATTACGAAAAAAGAGCTTAGCTATTTCTTCACATAAAATAGATTTTATACATGGTACAAAATATGCCATCTTGATAAAACGATCTACTATCACGAATATAGAGTCATAAGAACTTGAGATTGGAAGATCCGTGATGAAATCCATAGAAGTAGAAGACCATGGTGGTTCTGGAATGGGTAATGGCTGAAGAAGTCTATAAGGTCAATGACAAGGAGTTTTTGATCTTGAACAAATACCACAAGATTGTACAAAATCTTTGACTGATTTCCACATTTGTGGCCACCAAAAGTTCTTGGATATTAGTTCCAAAGTTTTATTGTATCCAAAATGTCCTGCTGTTGGAAAGGCATGACGAGCTTGAAAAACATGTAATCAAACTTCATCTTCTGGAACATATAGGGGTCCCTCAAAATATAGTAGATTATTCTTGAATTCAAACTTGGAAGTATCATGAGACTTTGAAGGATTTTCCTTAATATCATGAATAAGAGGATCAGAAGACATACTTGACTAAACTTGCTTAATGAAAGTTGAATCAACAGTTAGTGTTGATTTCATTGTTTGAAGATGAAGATGCTTTGGCTTTAAGAGAAGTAGCTGTTGTTGATCAAAAGCAACATCTCCTTCCTTTGGTGCAAGATAAGATCATCTAAAAAATGTATATAACAAACCTTGTTATTTTTCTAGGCAATAAGTGATCTTGAATTCGAATCTTAACAAAGATATACTCCAACGGGCTTGGCAACGATTCAAAACATATGCTGACATAAAATATTCAAGGTTCTTGTAATCTATATACACTGTGACTAGGCTAGAAGCACCTTCTAGATAATGGCCCCATTCTTTAAATGAATCCACGATTGCAAGAAGTTCTTTATCGAGGATCTCATAGTTGATCTCGGCTGCTGAAAAGTTTTTAGAATGAAAAGCTATTGGATGAAGTTTATTATCTATTCTCATTTAAGACAATACGACACCAAAAGCAAAGTCAGATGCATCTGTTTCCATAAAAAATGGCTTAGAAAAATGGACGTGATATAAGATTGGTATAGAAATAGAGGCTGTCTTTAAAGCTTCAAATGCTACTTCTGCTTCTTGATTCCATTGAAGTTTATCTTTGCAAGTCAAACGTGTAAGTGGAGTTGCAACTTGAGAAAAGTCTTTGATGATGATTTGATAGGAATTGACAAATCTCAAAAAACATTGGACATCTCTTACCATTTTTGGGATCTTCCAATCTATAATAGTTTGAACTTTCTTAGGATCCATCATAAGTCCATCACTTGAAATGATATATCGTAAAAAGTCGACTTGAGTAGTGTGAAATATACACTTTTCTATTTTGGTATAGAGTCCCACATCTCTTAGTTTTTGTAATACTTGGCGAACATGAAGTTCATATTCTTTTGAGTTCTTAGAATAGATTAAGATGTCATCTAGATAACAAACAACAAAATCATCTAAAAACTCTTGAAAGACATCATTCATTAGATGTTGGAATGCTGTTGGTACATTTCTAAGTCCAAAAGGCATGACGTTGTATTCAAAATGTCCATACTTTGTTCGAAACGTAGTCTTCCATTCATCTCCTTTTTTTATGCGTAGCAGATTGCATGTTTCCTATAGATCTATTTTTGTATAGATCTTAGCTTGATTCAATTGATCAAGAAGTCCAGATATCAAAGGTAGCAGGTACCTATTTTTTATAGTGATTTTGTTGAGTCCTCGATAATCAACACACATCCACAATGATCCATTTTTTTTCTTTACAAATAAAATTGGAACTCCTTCTGGAGATTTGGAATGGCATATGAAGTTCTTGGCCAAATTTTCTTCAATATACTCCTTGAGTTTAGCCAACTTATTTTGAGATAAATTATAGATTGGTCCAAATGGCAATTGTGCTCCTTCTTGAAGGTTAATTCAGCAGTCATAGGAATAATGTTCTAGAAGAGTATTCGAATTCTTTTTTTCAATTACATCTTGAAAATCTTGATATTGGCTTGGAATGCGACTTGGAGTCTTTCCACCAATAGGAACAAGTGTGGCATAAATGACACAAGGTGATCCTTCTTTTGCAACATGCAAGAAAGCTCTTGCACCTACAAATATAAGTTTAATTATACTTGACTTATGACTTTCTACTTGATTAACTACACTCTTAGTTATACTTTCAGAAAAGTCAAAACTACAAGAAGTCTAATCTATTTTAGGATTATATTTTTCTAGCCATGATAAATCTAAAATGAGTGGATTAAAAGGAGATTTAATGATATTAAATATTATAAAACTACTATGACCATTAGTTGCTATTTCTATAGGAAGGATTTCATGAGTAACATCTCTTGAAGACAACAGACGACCATCTATGACTTCTACATGAACAAATTTAGTTTTCTTTACTAAAAATATGCTATATCTTTTAGCAAATTTTTCATCTAAGAAACATATTGAGGCTCCTGAATCTAGCAAGGCAGAGGCTTTGAGATGTTTAGGTCCTAGAATAATATTTATTGTAAAACATGGAGAGGGTTTTGAGGAGAGGATAGGACCTTCACTAGGCGTTGTACAAGGTTCTACTCGCATGGTTCCTATTGTAGCTGGATAAATTCGTTTTTCGACATGCTATCTCCATTGATTGCCATACTCCTCATTTTATGGTTGCATAATTTGTTTGGGCAATGTTGAGCAGTGTGCTTAGGTTCTCCACAATATAAGTACAAACTTTCTTGACGAGGACGAGTCTTTTCTAGCTTAGTAAGAGGTTTGAAATGTAGTGCATCAATTTGCATATCCTCTACTTTCGAATGTATGTGTTGAAGAGATGTTGGTGTTGCTATTGAATTATAGTTACGTTGAGGTCTACTTATATGGTTCTCAGATCGAAATTCAAAAATGTGATTGTCGCACTTCACAGCAAAGTCAATTGCTTGACTCATTGTTTGAGGATCAGGTAAGTTGAGCATTAGTTTTTTTTACTTCATATTGTAATCTGTAGAGAAATTGGCTAATGAAAGCAGCATCATCCCACTTGATATCAATTGCAAGTTGTACAAATTGTGAAGCATACAATGTTAATGATCTATTATCTTGTCATAAAATATGGATCTTATTGGTTGCAACACGAATTACATCATGTTCTCCATACATGGATCGAAACTCTACCAGAAAAGCCTCTAGATTATCCAATATTAGATCTCATCATTCAAAAAAAGATAAAAACTATGATAATATTGAATCTAAAAAAAGCATATTAATGAATCTAACTTGTGATCTTGGAGTTGGATAGCTTTGGAATTGAAGTTCAATCACAAGTTTTATTTGATTGATAAATCCTCTAAACTTTGATCTAGTGCCATCAAATTTCATGGATAGGGCAATTCTTGGTTCTCTAACACTGGAAAGGAGTTTCGCCATAGGAGAAGGGACATGATTTGGTGCAGATGTTGAAGCAGATCCAATCATTTCTATAACTTTACTTCCTGTCAATCTTGTTGCTTCCTATGGTGGTAAATTGAGTTGATGCATCGTAAGCATTAAGTCCTTCAATTGCTCTTGCATTTGTGCCATTGTGCTCTTCATTTCAGTAAGTTTTGTCATAATAATACTTAGAAAAGAGAAGATGTCTAATATCGCTCAAGATAAATAGAAGGGAGGACTTGAGAACAAAGAAAATACTAGGAACAATATCAGTTTAGAAGTGGATAATCCGCAACTTCTAATATGCATATGCCTTATCAAGAAAAAGGAGTAATCCACTCTTAATCAAGATTAGACAAAACTTTGATATTGTAAGTGTATTCTTATCAATCTGTCAAGGATAAGAACATGATAAAGATAAATAAACGAATGAAACTTCTCTCAAAGCAAGATGACAAAATAAAAATAACTTGATATATATATTAAGAAAGAAACTGGAATGGCTATTGCCAAAAAGTCAAGAAAACTAAAAACCCTTGAAACTAGACTGGAAGCAAGAAAAGAGTTGACAAGAGTGAAGAAGGCTTCACTCTTGACTTTATATATACTATCTAACTAGGGGCTACGTGGTGACATTCTATAGGACCTCCAATATGTGTTGACTTTGTAGGATACATGCTTTGACTTACAACGCAAGTTTTTCTACGTATGGGCCACATAGTTAGCTTGGTCTTCAAGCTAACAACATGTGTGGCACATGGCCAACTTGTTGACCATGTTTCTAATCCAAAAAGTCAATTAAAGACACCTATAAAGTCAAAGTAGCATCTATGAAGCTTTTAGGAAGCTTTCGTATGAAATACTATAGAATTAACTTACTTTTATATACTTTTACTTACTTCTACCTATTTATATATGTAATAATTGGCTTACATGAGTATGTTCGTGACAATGTCTGTCTGTATTTGACAAACATGGATATGAAAACTACTTGTCTATCTAGTTAAACAACTCAATATAAGTATCCGTGAATAATGTGATTTAATTTAGTACTTCTCTTTTTAAAAAAATTTAAAAATTAGAATACAAAACCTTATAAAGTTCTTTGCCTAACCCCACCTCCCATGAATCCAGTAGTGATCTATAACAAACATTGAAACATAATACACACCCCTTACTAAGAAGCGTTTGAATTATGAAAAAACTACTTGGAACTGCTTGAATTGTGCTATCAGTCCTTTGAGATCCCCTTTGCTAGCTCCGGAGTTTCATTGATCGAAGCTGCAGATTGCTACTCGGGCTCCGGAGTTTCATTGATCGAAGCTGCAGATTGCTACTCGGGCTCTGCAAGCTCATTCCGCTAGCGATAGTAGTTGTTTGTAGCGAATGATCAGTCGTCCTTCTACTGGTGCCGACCATTCGATCGGACCTTGGAGTGAACATGTCACGTGTTTCTGCATTTGAAAACGAAGCTTTCTGTTGCAGTGTAGATCTCGATCCAAGTAGCTTACTGTGGTGTGGGGCTGGTGGAGTGTTAACGCATCGTCACTTTAAGCTGAATTGCAGAGTTATAGCAAAATGAGTGAATTGATTTGATAACGGAGTTCGACAACATTAACTACTGTTGCGAAATTCTTATGTCTGGTATGTGAAAGATGGGATTTGAGGAAGTTTTGGATGGTGTGGTCACCAAGGTATTAGAGCGTGTTGACAAGCAGCTGGGGACGAACGAGGCGAATAAGATATTGGCAAAAGAAGTGGAGGCGTTGGTAGCGTGTGCAGTGCGCGCCGTGAAATCGACCTATGAGGACTTGCAAGAGGTACTGGCCATGCTGGTGGACAGCGTGTATTATCGCGACCAT
This sequence comes from Physcomitrium patens, assembly GCF_059467195.1. Classification (NCBI taxonomy): domain Eukaryota; kingdom Viridiplantae; phylum Streptophyta; class Bryopsida; order Funariales; family Funariaceae; genus Physcomitrium; species Physcomitrium patens. The sequence goes on from NC_143414.1 coordinate 2,348,172, forward strand.
AGCGGTATCGACTGGAACCCGATGGTCAAACAGCTTTTCGAACGGGAATACAAAGTGGACGTTTGGACGGAGTGGAAGCGGTCCTGGGGAGGGTAGCGGCGCGCTGGAACATCCCATCGTTCCACGACTGCTGCCGCCTGGCACTGTTCAATGCGAGTGTATCGCACAGCAAGGTCATCAGCACCGACCACTTAGTGGACATTTTCCTGCAGTACTGCCTCGTGTTCCTGCTCTACGACCTGCTCTTCGACGCGCCGGACGACGATCTGCTGGAGGGCTACGGCATCCACCGCAGCGAGCGCGAGAGTACGGATCGCATCCGGGCGTGCCTCAACAGGCTGACCGGCATTTTCTGCCAAGCGCTGCCACTGGACAACATCTGCAAGAATAATTTTTATCCAATGAACCAAGAACAGCATATGTGGGTATCATCTTGGATGGGATATACTTTGTACTTGGCCATGGTTTAATGGCTAAATCAGTCATACATCCACATGGTAGGTGCGTAAAAGACCTGATCGCATTCAAATTAACAAAACAAACAAAACAGAACTGATAAAAAGACCTGGTCGCATTCAAATCAACAAAACATACAAAACAAATCTGAAAAAAAAATCCTGGTCGCATTCAAATTTACAAAACAAACAAAACAAAACTGATTAAAAGACCTGGTCGCATTCAAATTAACAAAACAAACAAAACAAAATTGATAAAAAGACACAATAAATATGGTAACTATCAACAATCTACGAATGAGTATATAATACTTTGGAATAGTTTGGAGTTGTCCTCCACATTTTGTCTTTCCAAACTTTGTCAAATCCTCCATGTTGTTGGGAGCGGAGATACAGTAAAGCTAGGGTAGAACAAAGCTGCTCTTTCGTACAAAGCTCATCGCTTACAAATGCTATGCTGGCGCACTGCACGTCCAGTTTGTTCTGGACGCGGTTGGCAAGCATCAGCGAGGAGGAGGAGAAAGATGCCGGGATCAAGCACTTCGTTCGCCATCACCGCAACCCCAACGCGTCCGCCCCCAGCCTCGTTATCACCATCCGCGATACCAAGCTCAGCAGAAGTCAAGACTTCAAGACCAACATCACTATCTGCATGTCAACCCTCCGCTTCGACCCTCGCTTCAAGAAGGACATGGACCTCGTCAAGAAGATCATCGTGAGTTTGCGAAATGGCAGCGGGGCTATGATGGCAACTCCGAGTCGTCTGATACTGAACTTGCTTCCCAGAGCGTGGGTCCTCCTACTGTGCGCCAAGCTTTCTTTTGCGAGGTGTGCAAGATGAAACCCACAGTCGGTCCACGTTACAAATCCAACAAGTAAGCACCTCATATCCCGTTATAATATTGTTATCCCCTTGAATCCCGTTGTGTATTTTCATTTCCCCGCTTGCGATGATCGACGCGAGGTGGATGAACAACGTTTACTCAAAATGCATGTCCACAAATCTCTGCAGGGAAGAGAACTACTTGTGTCAGAAATGCTTCCTAGAGCATGGAAGTAGCCAAGTTTATAGTAAGATTGACAAACCACTTAGGAAGTCGGAACCGGAGCGAGGACGCCTACACCCAGGTGGCTACGATGATGCCGAGTCCTCCGAGTCTAAACCTGAACTCTCTTTTTCTGAAGAGGGTTGTTCAAATTTTCCTGCTGTGCCATATCGAGGAGTTTCGCTGAAAGATTACACGAAGATTGACAAGCCACTGGAGAGCAGTTCGAGCAGTTCGAGCAGCTCGGCAACGGAAGGTGACATATACATCACGGGACACTCGCTGGGCGCCGCGCTAGCGCTGCTAATCGGGAAAACGCTGGCGGCCGAGGAGAACCAGCGGTACCACGTTCACTGCTTCAATCCGCCGTTCTGGACGATCGTGCTGCTGATTACGGAGGGGATACGTCTAGACAAAGTGAGAGACAAAGCGAAAGAGGTGCTGGGGGAATATTCGCTGGAGCGTCTCATTAAGGCGGCCCCCCACATGATGAACTTGATGAAGTTGACATTGGCGGCAATATATTATGGGGAACAGTTGGTGGAGGAGATAAAGCATTTCAAGGACTTAATCGATTGGGTGCCAGTGTTGTACATCAATAAGCATGATTCCATTTGCTGCAAGCTCCCGAAGCATTATAAGCAGAAGCAAAAACTAAATGAGGGATTTGAAGTCCGCTCGCAAGCTTTGATTTCGAAAGTTTTCGGACACGAGGCTTTGTTTTCGCCGCTGGTGCCGTCCGTCGACATGCGCATTAGCAAGCAGCCGAACAAGCCCCACGATCTCAAAAATTGGTATCGGGAGCCTGCCATCGACAAGTGTCGGCGGTATCGATTGCTCTCCGGCGTTTCTTACACAACCTAATATGTGGATGTATGACTGTGATTTAGCCATTAAACCATGGCCAAGTACAAAGTGTATCCCATCCAAGATGATACCCACATATGCTGTTCGTGGTTCATTGGATAAAAATTATTCTTGCAGATGTTGACCGGCAGCAGCGCTTGGCAGAAAATGCCGGTCAGCCTGTTGAGGCACGCCTGGACGCGGTCCATACTCTCGCGCTCGCTGCGGTGGATGCCGTAGCCCTCCAGCAGATCGTCGTCCGGCGCGTCGAAGAGCAGGTCGTAGAGCAGGAACACGAGGCAGTACTGCAGGAAAATGTCCACTAAGTGGTTGGTGCTGATGACCTTGCTGTGCGATACGCTCGCCATGAACAGTGCCAGGCGGCAGCAGTCGTGGCACGATGGGATGTTCCAGCGTGCCGCTACCCTCGCCAGCTCCGCTTCCACTTCGTTCAGGTGCACCGTCTGGTGGAACAGCCGCATCCCCTAGATGGCTAGCGATGCGTACAGCGGCGGAAGCTCGTCCTCCATCTCCACACCACAGTTCGAGGCTGCTAGTACGTCCGCATTCGACCCCATCGCTTGCGAGCCAGCTTACCAGTGTGCACAAATAGTTGCACTGTGGAGTGCTGCAGTCTAGATGATCGATCAAGGCTGCATGATTGGAACTGAGACCGACGTGATTGCGATCGATGCGACGTTCGAGCGAACTTTATGTATTCTATCATTTGATGTCCGATTAATATTTGGCACGTCAGAAAATTTACTCGTGTATTCGTATTGACTGTCAATATTCAATATTGTCTTCTCAATGTATACAAGTTTTTAATCATATTAATCAAGCAGATCAATCGATCTTCCTATTTCCGGTCCTTTAATCTGGAGCCTGGGTTTAATTATAAAAATTACATGCATATATGACAATGCATGTATTACTGTATGTTACTTGTGGTTGATATTCCCATGGCTGGTCCTCTAAGCTTGGTTTAATTATATCACGTACATCTTTACTCAATTAGGCCAGGGATTGGCTTCATTCATCAGTTCTAGCTTTACAGCAACTCAGATTAAAAGCAAGAAGTGCTGCATGCACCGCGCGGCCTCATGTACCCTTCCGTCCGCAGTCGAATGAACATGGAATTGATTGTCGCAACTTGGGGACCTTGAAATATTGCTGCTGATGATATTGTCTTGTACATATCGATCTTGTTGTCATCAATGTTTGGACCAACCTATACATGACGTCAAGGTAACGAGGGGTAGTTTTGTTTGTTCTTTGCCCTGGTCCGTGGTGACCTCAGGGTGATGGAATTTGTGGCATGTTTGTCTTTTGATCTGGGCCCTGGTGACCTTTGGCTGACGTGGGGTGATTCTGTTTGTACTTGGCAGTGGAGATGACTCGGATCATCCACCGCTTGTTTATGTAGTAGTGCTTCCACGTACTAAAACTTTTTCTTCAAGACAACAACCAAATATAGTGAACAAAAAGCTCCAAAACCACTTTTGCTGCATTTTTACCCACATGTTCTATCCTAGGAGCACTTAGGGGTTAATAAAATTTTAGGATTTTTTTTTTGTTGGCATTTCTTTATGTTTTCTAGTATACACATTATAGCCTTTTCATGTATGGACATCAGAGCACCTTCTATTAAGGTAAATAAATAATTAAATTGTTCTAATTTACACATGCAAAAATGTTTTGAGTAGATTATTCTTTATAGATGAGATTTTTCTAGATTTTAAGCAAGGCAAACATTTAATATCTTTATTAAGTAATTATTGTGGATTTTAAGAAAATTCTTTAAAGAGATGAAAATTTCGGCACATAACTTGTGCAAGTGGTAACATTTTCCAGCATACTCATAATGTTATGATAGTTTTTTTAAAAAAAAACTTAAATTGAAGCTAGATTAGCTGTATAGATTATTAATTTATTGGCTTTAAAATAAAAATTATTAAATATTTAGGTTTAAATAAAAAATCATATTATATACTAAAAATATTTTAAATTTGATAAATATCAATTTTAATATATTATAGGTGAATTTTTTAAAGTTACAAAATAAAATACTTCTTAGTTACACTCTATAAATTCTATGACTATATAAACTTTACTTTTTCATTAAATATATCTATCTGTAGATAATAGAATTAACTCTTACATATACATTCACAAGTCTCAAGTAGTGATGGCAACGAGGCATGTTTTTTTTCATTAATTTTATTGCAAAAAATCTTTTGAACAATTTAACGTTAAGGTAAGGAGATACTCTAATTACTTTTGCTAATCAATCAATTTCAAGATGCTCAATTTTTGCAAAATTATACCTAGTGCAAATCCTAATTTTACATATGTATAAAATGGATCTAAGTCAAAACTTGTTGTCCATGTATCATGGATTCTTTTTTTTTGGCTTTATCATCATTTTTTCAATTCAAAATACATTTCTCAAGTCCAAACTGATAGCTATTAGTCATATATGATTATTATTTACAATCTCATGGAACAGAGATGGAAAAATTTGCTCTTTGAGTTTTTAGAGTTATCTTCACAAGTAATGTCCTATTTTTTCATTCTTTCCATGTATCGGTTGCCTTCACTTGCATTCTGTACCACATGAGACATGTCATAGATTCAATTTAAGGATTCAATATTGTGAGAATGCACAAGTATTAGAGTGTGTGCTTTGTTCATGCTAACAAAATATTTTAATTTGTAAAAATATGGAGAATTGAAAACCGACTTGATTATGACAAAGCATCATCTGCTGACAAATTTGGTAGGATATTTTAGTTGTAGTTGCTATTGCTAACATCAGATCTGTCCTTGAAGATCAGTGTATATATTGGATGAAGTGTCCGTTTGTGGTAAAGCTTAACTAATGTGGTGTTAGCTTTGTTCGTTTAAACTATGGCTCTCATTTTTCTTTTCTTTTTTTTTTCTTTTTTTTTTTTCATCAATATATGTATATGTTTTTATTTTTTATTTTGTTTTTTTTTGTTTTTTTTTTTTTTTTTTCTCTTGTCTTCAGGTCATGTCGAGAAGATTTGGTATAATGCAAATTTGTGGAATAAGGAATACATTCATCTCATGCTCATTAGCAACACAGCGACTAATATCTAAATAATAAATATGAACTGCTCTAGACAAGGTTTGTTTTAACATATCTTGAAAGACTATTCTCTTTTATCAGTGGTATTCAATCATTGTGAGTATTATATTGTGGTGATTACCAAAGCTTATTGAATGCATTTTGTATTTGATTGTTTTCACAAATTAGGATTTTCAATTGATCCAAGAGAGAGATTAATGTCAACACCATCATCAACAACATATTTAAAGAGATTCAATTTGGAAATACGGTATGTATTGTGTATGAATTGAAGTACTTGGATTTTTTTTTAGTTCAAATTAGGCATGCATGCATGTGTGCTATTTGATTAAGGTAGCACAGTTTTTTGTACTGCCGGCGAATAGAAGTATTTTTCTAGCAGTGCTATTGTCTCACCACCATAAATATTATTATTTAAAATGAAGTCATTTTCAGCAGCTCCAATTGAAAAAATTGATCTCACACAGAATGCAAAACATGGACAGAGGAGACCTTGCTATAAGGTGAATTAGATGGATCCAGTCAAAAATTTACAATTGATTCGTGGACTCACATTTGGCATTGATGGAGTACTAATACGGATGTTGAAAAGAATCTTGTATTTTTGTAGATATGTAGCCAAACTAGATTTACTATAGAATGTATTGTGATGAACTTAAGAGTAATATTTTAAAAAAATTCATGAAGACAAGAAAAAAAAAAAAAAAAAAAAAAAAAAAAACCTAAAATATAATAATAAAACTTACAACTACATGCATTAAACTAAAATATTATAATAAATAAAATAAAATATTGAATGCATGTAGTTGTAATTTTGGAACTTCTATTGTCATTAATGTTTTCTTAATCATTTTAATGCATAGCTTCCATTAACATCATGTGTTCTGTATTTTCTTTGGCTTCTTTCTATTTTTATGTATCTCATGACACCGATAGAGAAGAAAAATGCTCTTGCTATTGTTGTCCATTATACAAGTCTACATGTATAATTAGGTGGTTGAAAAACATGGAGGTGGTTAGATGGCAAATTGAATGTGTGTGTAGCATAGAAATTGAGAGGTGGGGGTGCAATTAGAAACATGTCAATGTGATGCAGTATATAGAAGGATTGAGGAGGTATAGGATGGATGTTTGATGTATTAGCAACTTTGCGATCATGGAAGCTCAGAGAATCTAGAGCATTGCCGTGTTATAACACGACCATATGGTGATTGATAATAATATGGATCTTATTATAGAAGAGCCAAGTTAAAAAAAAAAGTAAAAAAATATGGATAAAAGATAAGAAGGTAGTAAAACTTTTAGTAGTAATGCTGCCTTTTTAGAAAAAAATAGCTTCTACTTACTTTGTAGGACCAAAAATAAAGCAAAATAAAGTAGATTGGAAAAATAAATGATATAGCCATCTTTAGGAGAGAGTTGAGAGTAAATTCTAGCAAAAAATACCTAGAAAAACTAGATATTGATACCCAAAGAGGGCCGGTTATCAACCTGTGTCGAAATCAGATCCTAAGGCACAAAATTGAGTACCTACGGCAACTCGGGGATTCTTTGGCAGATCGGAGAAAGGGATTTGATAGAAGATTGGATAAGATTTTTATAAGCATTAGTTTTGGGTGATTTGGATCTGTATTGACTTTGTAAGAGCTTTGCAAATTCAAGATTTGTTTTGGATGACTTGGATTTTGTAAAATAAAATAGGGTTTACGTTTTGGATGATTTTAAGAATTTGGTAATAGTTCTATAGATGAAATTTTTTTAATTAGTGGTTATAAATGTATTCAATATGTTTTGTGAATTTTAGCTTGATCTAATGGTTGAATTGAGGATTATTGAGGTTTAAGTGAGTCAAGGACTCAGAAAGTAGAATTGTAGGTTCAGTGAGGGTTTTTAAGATTTCTTGCAATCTACTTATTGGATTGGAGTGAAATTTATGTGAGAGAATATTAGACTTGTTTTTCTATGTATATGAAAATTTTGAGATCAGTTGAATGATGAAAAAAAGAAACATTGGCTCCAGAAGATTGGCATCAAGGTTGGAGAAGGAGGCCAACCAATACTTGAACACGTTTTTGAGGTTATCACCTATTTGATTATTTCAATCCTTTTCAAAAAAAATTTACTTGTTTTCAACTTAGTTTTTAAGAAGTATACAAAATTTGAGTTAAGATCAATGATTCATTCATTAGTTATTAAGGTTTAAATCTGTTATAGAAATTACTAGGATTTAGTTAGGATTTGGTTTAGGATTTAGAGTTTGGTTAGGGTTTGATTAGATTTTGGTTTAGGATTTGATTGGAATTTTGTTTAGAATTTGTTTAGTATTTGATTTAGGATTTAGGGTTTGATTCAAGGTTTAGGGTTTGGTTCAAGGTTTAGGGTTTGATTTAGGATTTAGGGATTGGTTTAGGGTTTAAGGATTTGTTAGAGTTTGATTTAGGATTTAAGATTTTATTAGGATTTGTTTAGGATTTAAGATTTAATTAGTTTAGCCTAAAGTTTGAATGAAGTCCAATAGGATTTCAACTAAGATTAAATTAAGATTGAATTGAGATGTATTTGAAATATATTTATGATCATTTTAATATTTCTTTAAGATTTTTTATTGTTTCTTTAAAATTTCTGTGAGGTTTCTTTGAATTTGATTAAAGCTTGCTTAGCATTATTATGGTCTAATTAGAGTTTAGTTAGTATTCTATTAGAATTAGGATTTTTTTGTTGCAACTTCTATTCTACCTTTCACAGCTAAGTGCCGGGAGCATTCTCAAGCAAGACTTCATATATTACAACAACGTGCCCTATAAGGCCATGCCCAATAGACTTCAAGGAGGCTACCTGAGGCCATATTAGGGATTAGGATTTCTCTTTCGAAGTCATTTGAGCTTAGGAGGCTAGGATCAGCAAGTTCAGGATTTTGTGTATAATTTGGATGAAGAGTTTGTGTGAATTCGAGTTTTTATGAAGGAGATATAGGTGTTCAAAGTTAAGGTGTCAAATTTGTATCTATTGTCACTCTTTGAAGCATAACATATGCGTACGGAGAGCAATAAAAGATCAGCGACTGGAATTGGAGAGAAGACTTTCTTGACTATACTTTACATATATTTTTTGATGAATTCTAAATCTAGATAAAGGAGTTATAGGGCGTTGAAGACAGCACATGTAATTTGAAGGCAGTAAGTGAGTCATTTTATTGATAGTAATGGTTGGAGCCATATCTTAAATTTCTAGACGAATTTTTAGCTCAAAATTTCTATAAATGTGAGTTATTAGGTTGAAAAGCTATATATTAAAGTTTCATGGTATTTGAGTACTTAATTTGTGAGATATGAAGAAAATAGCTTACAAGTGTATGTAAGCTAGGGTTTAAAGCTACTATTAGGATTTTAGTGATATCTCAAGATTCGTAATGAATTTGCAGTTGAATTTTTTTGTGGTAGCTTTTGAAAGTATATGAGTACTTCAAGTAAAATTTAGGATTGTTTGGACAATCCGATCGTGAGATATGAGTTGTTGAAGTTTGAGAAACATTTCTCAAAAGGATATATAAGGTTTTAAGATACTTTATCATACATTTGAGTGTTTTTTTGGCACTTGGGCTTATATATTGATGTAATTGCCCAAAAAGAAAAAAATATTTTATATATAAACTTGGTATTTTAATACCTTAAACTTGATTGAGTATTTAGTGGCAACCAGAAGCCTAGTGCTTTCTTGAGGCAAACTCTCTCTATCCCGACATATTGGTGTTTCCATTGAAAGAGCCTTAAGATACTAATTATCTCAATAAGTTAAGATGGAGGATCAAATCCCTTGGTTTGTATTACAAGGTGGGATGGGTACCCATGATTTATTTAGGGCATTTATCCAATTTATGGAAGAAAGGCAATATGTGCATAGAGAGGATAGGAATACCACTAAAGCTTTACAAGTAGTGGTGGATAAAATTGAAAGATTTGATGGCAAGAACATCACTAAGTTCCTCAGGGTTTGTACATGTGAAATGGAAGTATATTAAGTTTCAAAAAAGAAGATGATTACTACCTTTGATTTAGCAATGGTACCAGAAATTAGAGGGAGGATACAAGAGTTGCATAGTGAGACTATATCATGGAAGAAATTTGAAGAACTCTTGAAAGATAAATTTTTTGAGGAAGATTGAGAAAGAATGACAAAAAAGACTTTTTTTGGAGAGAATTGAGCAAAGGCTAAGAAATCAAATGGCTCCAAATGAATTAATTAAGGAATTTGAGACTAAGTTTGGACAATTGCTATGACAAGAGAAGCAGCTCTTGGAAACAAGGAAAATTGGATTATTCTTATAAGCAGTTGATGAATACTTGGAGGATAAGTTGCTCTTTTATCTAGCAAATAAGACATTTGAGAGTGGTTTTATAAATAATTCGAAGCTAGTAAAAGAGACAATGGAACTTTTGGCTAAACAATAGAAGATTAAGACTCGTGGTTTAATATCGAGATTGAAACCAATGCCTACATCTCAAAATCAAGTGCTACCTCAAAAGATGATCAAGATTATGAAAGATGATATTGTTGAAGAATTAATTAAGGGCATACGGAATTTGAAGGTAGAAATGACTGAGTTGAAAAAATCTCAGATAGCAAACTCATCAAAGAATACTGAAGGCTCAAAGGAATTTGTGGAGAAATGTATGTGGTATAATAATTCAAATCATAAGCATGGTGAGTGTGACAACTATAAGACTACAATCAAAGATGGTATTATATATTTCAAAGAGGGTAGGATAAGACTTACAAGATCAAGTTTTAGGATCAAAAATCTCTGAGCTTATGTTACTTGCTGCAGCATCGCTTGTAACGACATCTCAGATTGCACAAAATCTAACATCAAATCACGCACTAATGATCTCGCATTTGTCCCCCATTTCTTTGCTAAATTGAGTAATGGCGGATGTGACTCCAATGGAGATAGCAGAAGGCTCAGCGGTAGAGAGTATTGCACCTGCCTAACTAGTGTTGACCTATGTGACGAATTTTGCCATGCCACATACCCTATACTTGAGTGGGCCTAGCTCGAGTACCTCAACAAGTAGCTCAGACCGCGACCTCCTGATGCTCCTTCCTTAGACATGATCTTCTCCTCAAATGCCTCATCATAGCTCGTTGTTGCATCAGCTCGCAGTGACCCATCGTAACCCTCTCCGTTTTGACCTTCCATCGTCGCTGTCTATGCTGCCATGGATAGCAACAACAACTGCTCCAGCAGATACACAATAAAATACACACAACGATGACAATTCTACCCATCTTTACACGATTGTATTTGGTATCAAGCTAGATGCAGCTAGCACTCGAACACTCCATGCGTAAACTTGCACGCATCACCTCTCATATTACCTTGCTTCCTTGAATATCCTATCCCATAAGATATCCTACCTCCCTCGATACCTATCTCCCAAGATATTCTACCTTCTTCAATATCCTATCTTTCTCAATACCTTGCATCCTTCTTACCTTGCATCCCTTGATACCTTGCCTCACAAGATATCTTTCATCACTTGATACCTTGTTTCTTCGATACCTTGCTCTCTACATACCATGACCTTAGTTACATTGTCCCTTCGATATCCTACCTCACGTTACATTGTCTCTTCAATGTCGTGCCTCTTAAGATATTCTACCTCCACAATATTCTGTCTTCAATATCCTACCTCTAAGAATATACTATCTTAAGATATCCAGGTGTACGATATCCTTCACTTGATACCTCGTTTCTAGATACCCTGCCTCCCTCGATATCCTTCTTGCCACAATACCTTGATTGTTTTAATATCCTCCTTCCTTCAATACCCTACTTCACATGTTACCCTACTTTCCTCGATATGTGCCTCTGAAGATATTCTACCTTCTTAAATACCTTGCCTCCATTATACCCTGCGTCATTTAATATCGTGCCTCACAGATATCTTGCATTTTTTGATTCCTTGCCTCCGTCAATACACTGCCTTCATATATATCCTACCTCCATATATGCCCTGCCACCCTCGATATCCTACCTCCTATATTCTTTTCTCTTTGTCTAATCTATATTCTCCTCACAAACTTCAATTCATAATCAAAACAAATGTTAACTCTCATTCTTGAAAAAGGAAGAGAAAGGTGTCTCATAAATACTTGCAAATGTATAATTCCACTTAGATTATTCAATAGAATGATTGCAAACTAGATCTCAAGAATCACAATTATTAAAAATATGATATAAGACAAAGAAAATTATGAAACATTTCAAGAGAGAATCCATACCTAGTATCTAAGATATGAGTCATTCATCCTCCTCTAACTTCCTAGTGTTGTACTATTCATCTCAATCCCTTATTGCTCACAACCACCAACACAACTTGCTATACTCCATATGCAATCACTCCTTTCTTTTGCAGTCACTCCTCCTGTAGGGAGTTCCCATAATTCAAGCCAAATGCTCCACAATGACCATTCTAATCTGGCTCTCCATTTGTAGTATGTGGGATTAGCATGGAACAGTGCCATGCCACACCTCTCTCTTCCTTAGACCATTGCAATCACTTCTTCACTAGGATACATGCGTGCACCTTGATCTAAGAAAAACGCCCCAAGGCGCTCGTTCTCTTCTCTCTCTACATGAAATTTGCGTAAGATAGCACCATACTGTGCCTCTCCTCCTCTCCCTTCTTTAGACCACTACAAGCACTCTTTGTGCAAGGTGCATGTCTACACCTTGATTCAGAACAAATCGATCTAAGATAAACCCCTCGCAATGTTCCTCCCTCAAAAACTCAATTTTATCAAAGTCTTGAAATTTTTTCTAAAAATTCATAAAAAAATTCTAAATAAATTATAAAAAATCGTATAATATTTCTATAATACTAATATCTATATGAAGCTATATTTTCCTATCTTGGTGATTTTTTTATAGTAATAAAATAAATTTAAATCAACTAAAAATCTTATTTTTTATATAATTAGGTAAAAAGATATGAAGTTCTTTTTCATGCTTCTTCTAACTACTAACTAATTATTGATAGGATTTTATAAGTAATACATATAGATAGGAGCCAATGAAGATATTGGTTTCAATAATTAACTCTTAATACTTAATAATAAGAAAAATACTAAACTAACTAAGATAATTCCCTCCAAGACTTACTAAGATTCTATTTTTATAAATTTTCTTCTAATAATACTTTTGTAACTTATAAATACTTCTAAATTATAATAAATACTTGAATAGTCAAAAAAAAACTCTACTCTTAATATTTATATAATTGAATGATTTAAAACTATGTTTTTTGCTAATCCACGAATTAAGATCAATTTGTGGGACTCACACCAGTAGATTGCTTGCTCTTCCCCGCCATGAATTCGCTCCTTCTCATGATTTCAACTTCTCTATTTTTTTGGAGAGTTATAATTTCACTTCCTCCATCAAGGATCCGCGAACTTTGTGCTTCACGATGCATCAGCGTGTCCAGGTGTGAGGACCACTATAAATTAGGTCAGCACAATTGTTTGCGGATGTGATGTAGTGTCAGTAGCATGAGTACGAGAAGCATCAAATCTTGCTTAATTATGTGATGCATCGTCCTCGTCTTCTCCAGCACGAACTAGGCACATTTTGGACAAGAGAGTGATGTAATGAGTGGCCCCCAATTTTAGTTTGGAGGAAGCGATGGACTGCATTATATTTTAGTTTTGGAATGGAGAGCAATAGGTCCACAAGGATGGATTGGTGTGCTCCCTGATCCATAATATATGCATTTGCTTTGGCTAGTGCTCCGGTATAGGAACGAAAAAAGATGTGTTCACTGCTTACAAATACTCTTCACAGATCATCGCCTGACAGAACTCGGTATTGATGAGAACACTACTATATTATAGTTGGTGTCATAATTGTTGTGAAGAATGTTGGTATTTAGGGCATCGATCGCCCTAGGAAGCTTGAAACACAAAATGTAGATTGAGGAACAAGTACAAGGGTGGCGTCAAAATCCATGGTGCATGCCTTATTGGACACATTCATCACAATTGTCACTGTAGCAAGGCGGTGTCGTGATGTAACACGACTAATAGGTGAAAGAGTATGGAGATTATTATAATTTAAGAGATCTTAGTTCAAAATATTAGGAAAAATTATCTTATAAATATAGTTAATAGTCAAAGGAGTAGAAAAATTAAAAGGTATCAATGCTGTCTTTTAGAGAGGTAACTTCTACTTACTTTGTAGTACCATAAGTAAGGCAAAATAAAGTAGATTGGAAAAATAAATAATATAGACATCTTTAAGAGGAAGTTAAGAGTAAATTCTAGAAAAAAGTTACTTAGGAAAATTAGATATTAATACTCGGAGATGGCCGGTTATGAATCAGGGTCGAAATCAGACCCTGAGGCACAAAATTGAGTCTTGACAAAGTCTCAGGGGTTTTTTTGAAGATCAAAGAAAGAGATTTGATAGCAAACTGAATAGGCTTTCTATGAACATTGATTATGGGTGATTTAGAGTTGTTATGACTTTATAAGAGCTTTGCAAAGTCAAGGTTTGTTTTGGATGACTTGGATTTTATGAAATAAAATAGGGATTACATTTTAGGTGATTTTGAGAGTTTTGTAGCAGATTTCAATTTTTTTGTGCTTGTTTTTAACTTATTTTTTTAAAATTATGAAAAATTTGAATTAAGATCAACGGTTTATTCATTAATTATTGAAGTTTAAATTTGTTACAAGAATTACTAGGGTTTGGTTTAGGGTTTGGTTAGGATTTGGTTTAGGATTTAGGGTTTGATTTAGGTTTTAGGGTTTGGATTAAGATTTGATTTAAGATTTGGTTGAGGTTTATTTAGGATATAGGATTTGGTTAGGATTTGGTTTAGGATTTAGGATTTGGATCAAGATTTAGTTAGGGTTTGATTTAGGATTTAGGAATTATGTAGAGTTTGGTTTAAGGTTTAGGATTTGGTTAGGATTTGATTTAAGATTTAAGGTTTAGATTAGAATTTGGTTAAGATTTGATTTAGGATTTAGGATTTGGATTAAGATTTGGTTTAGGATTTAAGATTTGGATTATGATTTGGTTAGGGTTTGATTTAGGATTTAGGATTTGATTTAGGATTTGATTAGGATTTGGTTTAGAATTTAGTTGGAATTTGATTTAAGGTTTGTTTAGGGTTTGATTTAGGATTTAGGATTTTATTAGGATTTAAGATTCAATTAGTTTTGGCCTAAAGTTTGAATGAAGTTCAATAGGATTTTAACTAGAGTTAAATTAAGATTGAATTGAGATGTATTTGAGTGATATTTGTGTTCTTTCTAATATTTCTTTAAGAATTCTTATTTTTTGTTTGAAATTTCTTTGAAGTTTTTTTGAATTTGATTAAGCTTTCTTAGCATTATTATGGTCTAATTAGAGCATTGTTAGTATTCTATTAGAATTAGGATTTTGTTATTGTAATTTCCATTCTTCTTTCCATAGCCAGGTGCCCGGAGCATTGTCAAGCAAGACTTCATGTATTACGACAGTGGGTGCCTGGATTGTGATCCTTATGGCCAAAAGGCTGACAAACGATTATGGGCCATGTCAGTATCTGCACATGGTTTTGAGATGACGAACTGGGTCGCGGTTGTGATGGATGAGGTTTGAGTGTTATGAGTGTGCAGTATAGCAAAGGGAATTTAGTGATGTTGTGGGTGAAGAAACTAAGGCCACCTTTGACATAACCACGTTTTTTACATTGATGCATAATACTTTCAAATCCATGAATAAAACGTGTATTATACAATGTTCTTAAAAGTAATCCTACTAATAAATTAATATTCAAAAATTATATTATATATATACTCACAATATAAATTAAAGGAAAAAAAAAAGAAAAAAAAATAGTGTTAAAGACAAAGAAGACGCATTCAAACGGAGTCAAAAATCCAAAACTTGACCCCGACAGTAGAGCTCTCATCCATCTATCCATATGTGCATCCATCCATGGCTTCAATTGATGATGTGTCTTCAATTCTTCTCCAAAGAATCCCAGCACATGATTGAACTCCAAGCTCCTCCACTGCGGCCTCACAATGTTCTATGGGAATCTATGCCCGTGCGGTATTCTCTCTCATCTATCTCTCCTACTTCCTTAGGCACCACATTGCTGTTTCTATGATCGAGCTCTAGCCTTCATATTCTGCAATTGGATCCTGTACATTCTGCTGTTAGGTCCCGTAAATTGGATCTAACGTTTTGTAAAGCTTGGTTCAACATGCATTCTTTCTTGCATCTTTCTCTCTTTCTTAGTTTCGACAACATTTCCTCTACAGATTTGATTTCAATTCGTGATATCGCCTGACTTGATATGACTTGCTTTTAGACAAGTCTAAGTTTCAAGATCTTCTTCTTGCAGGGTACATTTATACGATATGGAGGCGCCTATAGACGGTGTCGTATTACGTACTTTCCTGCTCGAGAATACGCTAGGCGTCTGGCTGTAGAAGGTAGTATGGAGATTCGCTAATATTCAAGCAAACTATCACTTTTTGACTATTAGAATATAAACAATTACAAAAATATATTGTAAATCTATATGGATGCCCTTCGATTGCTCGTCGAAATCCTTTTTTGTCCCAGCCGGTAGGTCTCTAGACGTTACAGAGAACCTCGAACAATCCAATCTACTAATCTCCGTTACCGCTTTATACTCATGACCTTGTATCCACTAACTGTCTTATTATATTAACCCAAAAATTTTCATTCACTCTGCATACTCAATCCTATAGACACCCTTTTAATTCTTCAATCACAGACGTAACTTTGATTTCACAAAACAGTCAAGAATAATCACATCTACTTCATTAAAATCCTAATTTACTAGTACAACACATCGACTATTCAGCAATGATTGCCTCAGTCTTCTCCAAAACCCTATGAAGAAAAAAACCCCAATTCTCCGTCTTTTTTCTCCCTCCGAAGCATGAAGCTAGCTCTCCGACCTTTTGAAAAACTTATTCTCCTCCCTTCATTTCTTAACCTATCCTCCCTTTTAACCCTAATTCTCCCCTCTTTCAAACCCTAGCCTCTGAATTTCTTCAATCTTCCGTCTTGGATCCGAAATTGGCTCTGCCGTCAGAGCTTTCTCCTCCATTTTTTGCCTTTTAAAAGGTTCTTTTTCTGGAAATAACGTTCTCTGAAACGGCACAGAGAACAGAACAGCCTGAAACGGAATCGAAACTCTCGTAATCAGAACCATATTGAGTTGTCCGACCAATTCAAGTCTCATATTGGCTAAGAGGCCCGTAGTAAGACCTGGATGTTTCTGTAGCTGGGTCAAATTGGTCCTTCGCATCAGATTGGCTAAGAGGCCCGTAGTAAGACCTGGATGTTCTCGTAATTGGATCAAATTGGTCCTTCGTGTCAGGCTCGCTCAGTCATCGATTTAGTCCTTTTGATTCTGTTGACTCCCACTATTGGACTCAAACGGAGCATTTGGTTACTAGTAAGTATGCCCTGACCCACTGTGACGGTGTCGTGTTGTAACACGAGTATACCGTGAAAATATAAGGAACGGTGTCGTATGACGTGATTTGCTATCTGGGAATATACTAGGTATCTAATTATAGAGAGTGTACCTTAAACCTTTATATGATTCTTTTCTTAGCTTCCAAAACTCCTTTATTTTTGTATAAAACCCCAAATATAACAAAATCCCTTCAAAACATATTTTTCCCGCGAAGGATTTGTTTTGCCTCGAACTTTAGAAAATCATAACTATTGATCTAACCGCTCAGTTTTTCTTAAATTTACAAGATATGTAGAATTTACCTTAAGCTTTTACCACAAAAAAAACCGACTGCAAATTGACTTCCGATCTTTTGGCATCTAAGAAACCCTAGCAGACACTCCAAACCCTAATTTATAAGCACCTGAAAACTATTTTCCTTATATCTCAAAAACCCGAATTCCAAATGTCATAAAACTTATGCACAAAGTTTACTAACATGAATTTACACGTTCCTTGAAATTTTGAGCCAAAACCTCACAAAATTGCTTAAGATATAGCTCAAGAGACAAACACTAGTAAATCGGTTTACTTACTACCCTTAGATTGCATGTGCTGACTTCAAAATCCAATAACTCCTTCATCCCAACTTGAAATCCAGTAAGCAGTATGTGAAAAGTATAGCCGCAAAAGTGCTCTCTCCAGTCGCGGTCGCCGATTCTCAATTTCCATCCGTACACGTGCATTATGCCCAAAAGAGTGACAGTAGGTCCAAAACTAACACCTTAAATTTGAGCGCCTATAACTTCTTCATAAAAACCTCAAATGACACAAAACTTGCACCAAAACCTTAATCGAAAACCTAAACCTTCTGATCTTAGCCTTCAAAGTTCGAATGGCCCCGAGAAACTAACCCTAATCCCTAATATGGCCTCGGACAGCCTCCTCAAAGCCCATTGGTCATGATTTTTGACCAATAGGAATGAAGATTTTTATTTTTCATCTCCATTCATCTATATTGGTGCCCTAATTCCTCCCTTGCTACCAAAATCCTTCTTCAATCCTTTTTTTTATAAGATTTACATAATGTATGCTCTAAACACCAAATAAAAGAACCAAAATAAGTTTTTAAATGTCACCAATGTCTAACAAAGGTGACTCTAAATATTTAGAAGTTACTATCAACCAAAACCAATCTTAAAAGCCACTATCAAAAAAAAATTAAAGTTATACAAATTCTATAGTAATCTTTTTAAACAACCTCTTTTCAAAGTAATAATCAAATTATATTCTACAACCAACTAAAATCTACTAACATGGCTCTCATCATGTTACTTAATAAATTATATATTAAATACATAATTACATTATTTTCATATAGTAGCCGAATCAAAACAGGACAACGGGGACTTTTATTAATATTCAATTACTTCAAATATTGGGAGCAATGACCAATTCCAGTGCAAATACTAAGAGGCCAGGTTCAGTCACCCCGTTACAGTCAGCCGGGGCATACTGAAATGCTCCGTTCGATCCCAATAACGGGAGTCAGCAGAAAAGAAAAGGACTAATTCAACAACGGGTGAGCCTAGTTCGAAGAGCCAATTGGATCCAATTTCAAGACATCCAATCCAGGTCGTATTACGGGCCTCTTACCCAATATGAGACCAGACTTGGTCGGGCAACCCAATGCAGTCCAATTACGGGAACATCCAAGTCTTACTACGGGCCTCTTAGCCAATATGAGACCTGAATTGGTCAGGCGACTCAATGTGGATTGGAAGATTCCAAGGACAGTAAGAGATGTCCAATGTTTCTTGGGATTTGCCAATTACTATCGGATCTTCATCAAAGATTTCTCACGAGTTGCAGCTCCACTTACACGCTTGACTAGTAAAGATAAATTCCAATGGAATCAAGAAGCAGAAGCAACATTTGAAGCCTTGAAGACATCGTTTGTCTCTGCACCAGTCTTATATGGTGTTGACTTTTCCAAGGCATTTTTTATGGAAACAGATGCATCAGATTTTCTCTTGGGTGCAGTTTTATCACAAATGGGATCAGATGACAAACTTCATCTGATAGCTTTTCATTCAAGAAAATTCTCAGCAGTCGAGATCAATTATGAGATCCACGATAAAGAACTTCTTGCGATCGTGGATTCTTTTCAAAAATGGCGTCATTATCTAGAAGGCGCTTCTAGTCCAGTCACTATGTATACAGATCACAAGAACCTCGAGTATTTCATGTCAGCACGCGTGTTGAATCGTCGTCAAGCTCGTTGGAGTATGTCTTTGTCAAGATTCGAGTTCATTATCACTTATCGGCCAGGAAAACAACAAGGTTTATCCGATGCCCTATCTAGACGTTCTTATTTTGCACCAAAAGAAGAAGATGCAGCTTTTGAGCAACAAAGATCGGTCCTCTTGAAACCGGAGCAATTTCATCTCCGAGCAATGAAATCAACATTGACTGTTGATTCAACTTTTCTTAAGCAAATCTAGTCCACTATGTCCTCAGACCCTCTTCTTCATGATATCAAGAATAATTCTTCCAAGTCTCATGATCCTTCTAAGTTCGAGTTCAAGAATAATCTATTATATTTTGAAGGACGCCTATATGTTCCAGAAGGAGAAGCACGTTTACGTGTTCTTCAAGCAAGTCATGACTTTCCAACAGCAGGGCACTTTGGATATAATAAGACTTTGGAACTCATATCAAGAGATTTTTGGTGGCCACAAATGTGGAAGTCAGTCAAAGACTTTGTACAATCATGTAATATTTGTTCAAGATCAAAAAATCCTCGTCATCGACCTTACGGACTTCTTCAGCCATTACCTATACCAGAACAACCATGGTCTTCTGTTTCTATGGATTTTATCACAGATCTTCCAAGCTCAAGATCTTATGATTCTATATTTGTGATAGTAGATCGTTTCACCAAGATGGCACATTTTGTGCCATGTACAATATCTATCATAGGTGAAGAAATAGCTAAGCTTTTCATTGATAATATCTATCGCTATCATGGATTACCTAAAGATATCATATCGGATAGGGGAACTCAATTTGTGTCAAGATTCTAGAAGACCCTTTTCAAGATTTTAAAAGTGGACATAAAGCTATCTTCAGCTTTCTATCCTCAAACTGATGGACAAATAGAGCGCGTAAACCAAGTCTTGGAGCAATATTTAAGGTGTACTATCAACTATCAACAAGATGATTGGACAACCCTTCTGCCATTGGCAGAGTTTACTTATAATAATACGGTACATTCTTCCACGCAAGAAACACCTTTCTTTGCCAATTATGGCTATCATCCACGACTTGATACTTTTGATTTTTCAAAAGTTGATAATCTTGCAGCAGAAGATATGGCAAATCGGTTGTCAGAGTTACATGCAATAATGAAGACGCAATTGAAGGAAGCTCAAAAATGACAAAAGATAAATGCAGATCTATATCGTAAGGAGCAACCACAACTCAACGTGGGTGATAAGGTATGGCTACTTCGTCGCAATATCAAGACTACTCGACCTTGTGAGAAGTTGGACTATCGTAGGCTTGGCCCCTTTTCTAATTCTAAACAGATCAACCCAGTTGCATATTGGTTACATCTACCGGAGTCAATGAAGATCCATCCTGTATTCCACGTGTCTCTTCTTGAACCATATAAGACAGTGGATATACAAGGAAGAAGACAAATGCCACCACCTCCTATAGAAGTAGATAATAATGAAGAATTTGAGGTGGAAGAGATATTAGACTCGAGGCGGCGCCGAAATAAGCTCGAATATCTTGTTCATTGGCACGGATATGATATTAGTGAACGCACATGGGGGCCATCCAGGAATCTAGCAAATGCATCAGCTAAAGTCAAAGTTTTTCATCAACGACATCCATCAAAATCAAGATGAAAATCTCTCTTATAAAAGAGACAAGATTGAGGCAAGATAACATTCAATTTCCTATCCTTGTTTGTAACTTCTTTACATTTGTGACGCTAATTAGATGGAGAGCCAACAACCAGCGGATTCAACTCAATAACCTTCATTTGCTGACTTACCGGATGAGACATTGCGATTGTCACAACCTTCAAGATGACGCAACCGAGATGAAGACCGTCAAGAACGACATGTTCTTCCTCGAATAGATGGTGAGATACAACGCGTTTGGTATCACGATTTGGGAAGGGACTCCCGATGTTTGGTGATTTTACTAGAGGTAGGAACAACTCCTGATGGTGTTCCAAATATTCTATTCAAAGGAAGTTACGAAGGCCTCAACAATGATCAAATAACTGGGTGGTCTTCCTGCCTTGGTATGGGACACTACCGATGGTTGAAAGGCCCTATCAATCATCTTCAAAGAGAACAGAGATCAGAGTATGTGGCGAATACAATTCGTCACAACATAGATTTCCTCAACATATGATGACCGCTCCTCGTGGAACTCGTCTCTAGAAAAGGGGATAATGTCACGGCCATAATCATGTAAGCTAATAATTACATATAGAAATAGGTAGAAGTAAGTAAAAATAGATAAAAGTAAGTTAATTCTATAATATTTAATATAAAAGCTTCCTAGAAACTTCCTAGACACTGCTTTGACTTCATAGGTGTCTTTAATTGACTTTTTGGATTAGAAACGTGGTCAACAAGTTGGCCATGTGCCACACATGTTGTTAGCTTGAAGATCAAGCTAATTATGTGGCCCACACATAGAAAAACTTGCCTTGTAAGTCAAGGCATGTGTCCTACAAAGTCAACACATATTGGAGGTCCTATAGAACGTCGCCACGTAGCCCCTAGTTAAATAGTATATATAGAGACAAGAGTGAAGGCTTCTTCACTCTTGTCAACTCCTTTCTTGCTTCCAGTCTAGTTTCAAGGGTCTGTAGTTTTCTTGTCTTTTGGCAATAGCCATTCCAGTTTCTCTTTCAATATATATATTTGTTTATTTACCTTTCTTTGAGTGAAGGCTTACTTGACTGAATTGTTTTTCATCGAGTTCTTGTCCTTGACAGATAGTAGGTACAAATTTGACACCTAAACTTTGAACACCTATATCTCTTTTATAAAAACTTGAAATCACACAAATTCTTCATTTAAATTATACCTAAAATCATGAACTTGCTGATCATAGCCTCCAAAGCTCGAATGACTTCGAAAGAGAAACCTTAATCCCTAATAAGGCCTTCGGCAGCCTCCTTGAAGCCCATTGGATATGGCCTTCGACCAATAGGAATGAAGTTTTTCATTCCTTGCCTTCATCTATCCATACCTTGCTTTCATCCCTTCCAATAAATCTCCTATTAGTTAAGATTTTCTTCTTTAGACTCTATACTCCTCTCAAGGCTTTATACTAAATATTTAGGTCTTATAACTTTTTTTATAAATCTTATAATCATAAAAGATAAAACTCAAAATAAAGTTTCTTAAATCCACTCTCTTTAAATTAATTTATTAACTATCCTAACATACATCAAGACTTATGAACATATTATATGTTCTAACTAATTTTTACATACTGTAAGAAATTATAGTATGATAGCGGGGAACACATGTACTACATGTAAGGAGTGAGATTGGTTCAAGGTTTAGGTCATGAGAGGAAAAGCAGTATGAATTAAACAAGCATTGTGAGGTATGTATCCTGGATTGCAGTGCATGCATGTGTCCCCCGCGAAGAACGATTACAATAATTTGAGGAAGAGAGAGGTGTAACGAGGGAAAGAGAGGGGAGAAAGAGGCCCTACGTATCATGAACGGAGAAGCAAAAGGAGACAAGTATCATAGGACATTTGTCTTGGATCTTAGTGCATGCATGTGCCTTACACAAGGAGTGACTACAATGGCCTGAGGAAGAGAGAGGCATTCCATGGTGTTGTTCCATACTAATCCTACATACCATGGATGGAGAGCTTGGAGCGTGGGAAGGTCCTATGAGGGGAGTAACTGCACAAGGAAGGAGTGATTATATATTGAATTGGCCAGTTGTATTGGTGGTTGTGAGCAATTAGGGATTGAGATAAATAGCACAATACTATGGAATTGGAGGAAGAAGATTGAGAGGAATAGCATAGCTCTAGAGAGTTGGAGGAGGATGAATGGCTCATACCTTAGATACTAGGTATGCATTCTCTCTTGAAATGTTCACAATTTCTTTTATCTTATATTTTATTTTCAATAATGGCAATTCTTGAGATCTTGTTTGTGATCATTTTACTGTGCGACTTGAGTGGAGCTATACATTGACTGATCATTCTATATATTTGTGATCACTCTACATGAGTATTTACGAGTCACCTTCTTCTTCAATTTTTTGAGGGTGAGAATTTACATTTATTTTGAGTATGAATTGAAGTCTGTGAGGGATATTTGAATTAGACGAAGATAAAAGAATATTGATAAAGGTAAGGTATCAAGGAAGGCAGGGCATATATGGAGGCAAGGTATCAAGAGATATAAGATACATTGTGAGGCGGGATATCAAGGGATGTAGGGTACGATGGAGTGTATTGAAAGAAGCAGGGTAGTAAAAGATGCAAGTTATAATGGAGGGTATTAAAAGAAGGAAGGTATGAAAGGATGCAAGGTACGAAGAAGGATATTGTAAGAGGCAGGATATCAAGGGACGTCGGGTATGATGGAGGATATTAAAAGAGACAGTTCATTGTCTGGACTTTTGGAACAAGAACTGTTGGAGAAGCAATGCGTACAAGTTTGCGCATAGAGTGTTTGAATATTGACTGCATCCGGCTCAATATCGAGTACAACCATGCAACGATGGATAAAACTACCTTTGTGAGGTGTATTTTTTCATGAACGTACCAGAGCAACTACGCTTGCCGCCCGCTGCGACGCAAGCAGCGAAGATAGGAGGTCAGAGCAAAAGACATTACGTCGAGTCACTACAAACTAGTACAGCGATGAACTACAATAGGACATTTGGGTATGAAAACTTGTCTTACAAAAGAGCATTAGGAGGTCACAGTCTGAGCCACTTATTAATGTACTTGAGATGCATCCGAGTTTGACATGGACGTTGCCAGAGAGAGTGCCCTCAAAAGTTGGTAATAGAGATTCAAGGTGCATGTTTGGCATCAACTGCGCAATGGCTGTAGCTACAATACATAATGATGCCATTGCCACTACGTCGATGCTCTTAGACCGTGCCTGGGATGCCGATAAAGGTGTCTAGATAGAGGGATCAGAAGGAGCAATGGCAAGTAGAAGAGAACGAGGATGGGGACCCAATAGTGCAGCAGATGGAGAGCAAATAAATCAGAAGAAAAGCCGGATCTGGACTAGGTAAATGACCTATCTATTAGGGTTTGTTTTGGCTAAGCAAAATTTGGTACGCATTTCAATTCAAAAGACAGTTCTCACATAATAATAAATATGAAACTCAGATCCCGAATTAGAGTCTTCAAATCTTAATTAGGGTTTATAAATCTCAAATTACAAAAAATAAAATACATATTTTTGTAAAACAAAAACATTTATAAAGGTCTTTGGAATAATTTTAGGCTTGGCAAAATTTCAAAACAGAAAAAACTATGATACATTGAAAGATGTTTAGGATCAAAAACCTCTAAGACACTCTTGTAATTCTAAACTCTAAACCCTAAATCCCTAAATCCTAAACTCTAAAATCTTAAATCCTAAACAAAAAAAATATATATGTACATATGCTATTTAATATATTAATATTATATCTAGGTGCTTCTCTATATTTATTATATGTTTATTAAAAAAAAAAATTATATATTATTGAAAGATAACTTTTACGATTTTAAAAATCTCATATCTTCTAAACTATAAACTTGTTCAAGATTTCAAATATACCATTAGAATCAAAAGCATCACATATAGAAACATAGGTCAAATCAAAACTTCAAAAAGACAAAGTACAAAAAAAGTCAACAAAAAATTGTATCAAGTCAAATAACTTATATCTGAAAATTAAAAAACATGTATAGGATTTCAAGTCCACTACTACATTTCTAGACCCTTGAAATAGGGAGGTAGGTCAAATCAAAACTCAAAATTTTCTATTCATTTATAAAGTCAACTCAAAAATTAAAATAGTCAAATACTTAACATCTACAAATGTATGCACTTTTTGAAAACTTCAAGTACATATTTAGAATGGACAACTCTCAAATGGATCCAACGGTGTCATATAGCATGATTTGTTATTTGAAAATATACTAGATATCTAGCTATAGAGAATTTAGCTTAAATCTTTATATGAATCTTGTCTTAGCATCCAAAACTCCTTTGATTTGCATAAAATTCAAAATATAACAAAATCCATTCAAAACATATTTTTCCCACAAAAGATTTTCTCTTCTTAAATTTTAGAAATTCATAACTCTTGATCTAACTGTTCAATCTGTCTCAAATTTATAAGGTAAGTAGAATTCATCCTAAACTTTTACTAAAAAAAAAAAATCCAACTGCAAATTCACTTTTGATCTTCTGGCATCTAAGAAATCCTAGCAAACTCTCTAAATCCTAATTTACAAGCCCCTGAGCACTACTTTCTTAATATTTTAAGAATTCAATATTCAAATATCATTAAAATTATGTACAAAGTTTACTAATATGAATATACACATTCTCTAAAATTTTGAGCCAAAACCTTGTCAAATTACTCAAAATATAGCTCAAGATACAACCACTAGTAAATCAGGTCACTTACTACCCTTAGATTACATGTGTTGACTTCAAAATCCAATAATTCCTTCACTTTAACTTGGAATCGAATATCTCTTTTATATAAACTCCAAACCATACAAAATTTGTACCAAAATCATATCCAAAAATCTAAATATGCTCACCCTAGCCTTCAAAGCTCGAAATGCTCCAAAAAACTAATCCTAATCCCTAATATGGCCTTGAGCAGCGTCCTCAAAGCCTATTGGTCATGATTTTTGACCAATAGGAATAGAGATTTTTATCATCCATCTTCATTCATCTATATTAGTACCTTAATTACTCCTTTTGCTACCAAAATCCTTCTTCAATCCTTTTTTTTATAAGATTTACATAATTTATGCTCTAAACACCAAATAAAAGAACCAAAATAAGTTTCCAAAGATCACCAATGTCTAACAAAGGTGACTCTAAATATTTAGAAGTTACTATCAACGAAAACCAATCTTAAAAGCTACTATCAAAAAGAAATTAAAGTTACACAAATTCTATAGTAATCTTTTTAAACAACGTCTTCTCAAGGTAATAATTAAATTATATTCTACAACCAACTAAAATCTATTAACATGGCTCTCACCATGTTACTTAATAAATTATAAATTAAGTACATAATTACATTATTTTCATATAGTAGCCGAACCACAATATGACAATGGGCTTTTCAAAAATTTCAAAAACCTTTGTGTGACTAAAGTCAAAATCCTAAAGTCTAAGTCAAAGTAGTTATATTTCTCAAACTATGAATATGTATAGGAAAAGAATTACACCATTGAAATCCTAGATACCATAAATTGGGGGGTAGATCAAGTCAAAATCTAAAAATATTGATGCTCAAAAATCAAACATAACCTTGTAATCCTAAATCTTAAACCTTAAATCCTAATCCTAGTCAAAAATCTAAAAAATATTGATGCTAAAAAACTAGACATATCTTTGTAATCCTAAATCCTAAACCCTAAATCCTACTTCCAAACCCTAAATCTTAATCTCCTTTCTATATATATATATATATATAAAAGAAGATATATATATTTATTTATTTTGAGTATGTATATGTCTTGAAAGAAAGATGTATATATATATATATATATATATATAGAATTGAGGATTTCAAAGGATTGATGCCATCACTTTAAGCTACTTCCAATTTTTTTAGGGAGAGCCATATATCAATCTATCAAGTAGATGAATATATAGAAGACATGGTTTTCAAACATCATGCTACTATTAAAGGATATTCCTTGCTCCCGCCCATAGGTGAACATCATGCTACTATTAAGGAACATTCTTTGCTCCCACCCATAGGTGACAAGTAACCTTTTCACCTAATATAATCCCCTAATGCAAGCATTGCAAAGCCAATTCTCTAGATATCCTCAATAAATTAATAGAAGATTTTTTTAGAAAATATTCTTTTTCAATCTCTCCTCCATGTTCCACCATGGAGATTGGAACTCAAGACCTCCTAGGTGCCATCCAAACATCCTATTATCCATCCACCTCCACAAGCCCAAGTCACCACTTGATGTCTATAGCTTCAATTCTTTCCTCTATAAGCTTGCTGCCTGACCTCTTTTCCTTCTTTAAATCTCTATGTCTCACAAACTATAACTTATTTTTCTATATAACTTTATATATTTATTTATAGATATATTAAGAAAATTTCTAAAAAATTTTATATTAAATGAACACTTTAAAATAATAATTATCCTAAATCCTAATTTCTCCTTGTATAAACTTACTTTCTAATTTCTATCAATTATAATATTTATTGCTAATAGAATTCAATCATATATATATATATATATATATATATATATTTATTAATCTTTATTCTAATCTAATATTTAATTAAATAGTTAATTCTTATTTTTAATCATTTTTCTAAATTTTTTATTAAATAAAAAAATATAAGTTAAGAGCTAATAGATTTAATAATTCTTATCTAGTTTTTATATATTGTACTCAAGCATGATACAACAACGCTTCTCCCTCCCTCCCTCTTCTATTTCCAAATGATGATAGACAAATAACAAATATTCAATGCATGTGCCTAGTCTAACCCTCTTACTTCCCTCCATACAACAACAGTCAAGCAACAAACATTCAGTGTTTGTGCCTAATCTGATCATGTAAACTAAAAGGAAAGAGAAGAAAAATTGAATGATGTATGGTGGAAGAGAGAAGAAATGAGACACCTCGGCAAGGAACTAAGACAGTTACTCATAGTGGCACCGAGACTTGTATCAAGACTAAGACTGGCACCCTCACAATCGAAGTGAAAACTAGATGCAGCACCAATTAGCGGACCTCAAAGTTGGTTCTAGGTTCAACACAAGTCCTAATTCTATGAGCTCCATTCTTGGCACACATTCCACTCCTAGCAAGAATCTTATTCCTACAAGTTCCAATCCTGACAAGAGTCTCTGTTTTACGAGTCCCAATCTTGGCGCGAGTCTTAATCCTATGACTCTCAGACTCGGCATGAGTCCAAATTTGGCACAAGTTTTTAAATTTTGAATTGAAATTTTTGATCCTTCAAACTTGTTAAATTCTTTATTTCTATTGATCAAATTTTATTTATCCTTTTTCTTTGTTTTTTTTTTATGCCAGATAAATTCTATTTTAAATAATTATAATACTAATATAAAAAATTATTAGACTAAAATACAATAAGTTGCATGTAAGTGATGATCCTCAAATGTAAAAGTATTGTATTCAGACTCATAACTATAATAAATAAAGTATTGAGGGCAATCCCCTTTCCTTCCTCAATGGAGAAAAATATGTCATCACAACATCATTGCACGTCCTTTCATTTTGAAGTTGCATCCATGCACTGAGGCCTTTGACATGAAATTCCACAAAGTAAGGTAAGAAAGAAGAGGAAAAGAAAGGAAAAGAGAAGAGAAGAGATTTGATAAGATGGCAAAGGTAGAAATGACTACAACTCTTATTCTGTAGAAGGGCATTGTTTGTGTGTGTGGCAAGTTTATTTTGTCGTAGCCATTTCTCATCTAGATTTTTGAGCATGCCTCAAATGCTGCAAATATTGAGTTTCAATCGTTGTATGCATTGTATAGCCAACTATTCTCCCATATACTCAACGAGCCACTTTTTTCTCTACTCGCTAGGTTTATTTTGTCAAGATATTCTTGTTTCCTTCAAAACTCATTTTTCTTCTCTGATTATTTAGTTTTTCTTTCTTTTGGCTCTTAACATCATTTTGATGCACTTGGCATTTACTATGAAGTTCTACATGTTGTTTTGAAATTAGCCTGATCGTGGTAGAATTTATATCTGAGTTTTTTTCCACTATCATTCAAATGATTTATATTGCAATTTACACCTTTTATGTTACAGATGAGCAGCTTTCAAACTTGCCATTCCAAAAAGATGGAATTGATGACAAGACTAAATCAACTTACATTAATTTGGTTGTGACCTTGTGCAAGAGGCTGGTAGCTTGTTAAAATTTTATGTCTCCTTACTTATCTTTTGTTGATTATCTTGAGAAAATTGACTTTTTTATTATTTATTTGTATTATTTTAAAACTGGATTTAAGAAGCCTCATGTCTTGTAGTTCTCAGTGTTGTATTCTATCTCTAGGTTTTTAGGGGGTGATGAGGCTCTTTTCTTTCAACGTATTCTCATTGCTGTTGTAATTCAAATTGATTTGTTTGTTTGTTTGTTTGTTTGTTTGTTTTGTTTTTTATTTTAAAACATCTTTGGTGATATTCATGAATTATAAGTATTTTTTTCATATCTATCTTTAGGTAATAGAATTAACTCTTATATGTACATTCACATGCCTCAAGTAGTGATGGTAATGGAGTAGGTTCTGTTTTATCAATTTTATTGTAAAAAATCTTTTGCATGATTTAATATTAAGGTAAGGAAATACTCTAATTATCTTTGCTAATTAATCAATTTTAAGATGCTCAATTTTTACAAAAGTATATCTAGCACAAATCCTAATTTTACTTATGTATAAAATGGATCTAATTAAGAACTTATTGTCCTTATATAATGGTTTTATTTTATTTTATTTTTATTTTTTTGGCTTTATCATCATTTTTTCAATTTGGAATGCATTTCTCAAGTTCAAAGTGACAGCTACTAGTCATATATGATTATTATTTATAATCATTCATTATATGGTCTAGATAATTTGTGAAATTATGGATGTTTGTTTTATTACTCATTTTACTTGGTATGGCTAAACTTACTCCTGTGCGATTACAAAAGATCGCAGTGAGTTGTGCATTTAGCTAGCTGCTACTAAACTTAAAGAGAGTCCTCGTAAAATTCATGAAGTCTTGCAAGTGTCCAATTGCATGTAGCAAAGATGGAAAAATTTGCTCTTTGAGTTTTTAGAATTATCTTCACAGGTAATGTCTTCTTTTTCCACTCTTTTTATATATCAGCTGCCTTCACTTGCATTCTCTATCACATGAAACATGTCAAGGATTCAATCTAAGAATTCAATATTATAAGAATCCACGAGTACTAGAGTGTATGTTCTTTGTTCATGCTAATAAAATATTTTAATCTACAAAAGTATGGAGAATGATTGAATATTAGAATGTCTTTCCAATTGACTTATTTAGTAGCATATCACCTAATTGAAATATCCCTTTCCAAATAGAACTAGTGCTTGGAGCCAAACTGACCAGTCGGCTAATTTATTGACTAACACCAAATGAATTTAAAGAATTACAAAAGTCATTAGATGAGTTGTTGGAAAAAGGCATCATTTAGAAAAGCACATTGCCATGAGAAATATCTATATGCATTATACTCAAAAAAGATGGTCGACTTCAACTTTGTATTGATTATTGACGCTTCATTATGTAGATTTTCAAGAATGCATATCCACTTCCATGTGTAGATGATTTTTTTGACCAACTTCAAGTTGCAACCATCTTTAGCAAATTAAATCTTTGAAGTGGTTATTAATAGATTTCTATTATTAAAGAAGATAGAAAAAGATGGTATTTTATATGTGCAATGGACATTTTGAGTGGCTTATATTACCTTTCAATCTCACCAATATTCTAGTTTTTTTTTATGGGTCACATAAACAGAGTATTTTGAGGCCTTTTAGATAAGTATGTTGTTGTCTTCATTGATGATATCTTGGTCTATTGTAAAATTTTTAAAGAGTATGAATAATATCTATGAAAAGTGATGCATTGGCTATGTAATAGTTGCTTCTATTGCAATCAATAGAAGTGTGAACATTGGAAGTTGGAAATCACTTTTTTGAGGCACATAGTATCCTCCGAAGGCATGCCTATAGAGTAAGATAAAAGTAGTCGAAGATTGGCTAATTCTTAAGGATGCTTCTCAAGTCTACTCATTCTTAGGCCTTGCTAGATATTATTGCCATTTTATTTGGCAATATATACATGTTGCTACCTCATTAACTAACTTATTAGTAAAAGATGTCATATTTGAATGGAAATAGAAGCAGCAAAGTACCTTTGATAGGTTGAAGGAGGCACTCATTACTACTTCAATATTACAACTGTATGATTCTAACCTTCTCTATATACTTGACATTAATGCTTCTGACTTTGCTATTTGAATAGTTCTTCAACAAGACTTTGATAAGAGCCTTCAAGTTATGAGATATGAATCATGCAAGCTTAGAAGGACAGGGCATAATTACTCTACATGTGATCAAGAGAAATTAGCAATTATACATGCTACAAAAGTGTGGCAATACTATCTATTAGAGAAGCCCGTGATTATTTGAACTAATTATTGATCCTTACTATATAATTTACATCTGAAAAATATAAAATCATAATATCATTGTTGAAAAGAATAGTTACTACTTTTTTATATTTAGCTTGAGTACGAGCAAGGATAACAACATATTGTGCCAAATAGCTTATTAAGTAGACTAGACTTGAAAGCCGAATTAGGAGATAAGGCAAAAATCACTACTATTAGTAGTGTCATTTCAAATCTAATCAAAAAAGTAAAACAAAAAGAATCTATGCATTGAAATGTTTAGTTTAAGATGGTTAGTGATTGATTGTAGGTAGATGATATACAATTGTTATGGTAGAGAGAAGTTACCTTAAGAAAGCACTAGGCTCCTAATTGTTACTAATTACTCAATTAAGTCTTGAGATAGGAAATATCAAGTTTGTATATATATATAATACTTTTTGGAATAATTACACCAAATATATAAGTCTTAAGTTTCCAAAAACATCCAAAATATGATAAAAAATTCTAAATCCTTATATATCCTTTTAGGATATTACTTCCAAATTTCAACAACTCATATCTTCCAATTTCACCATTCAAACAAATCAAACTTTACATAAAGTATTGATATACTTTTAACAACTATTACTATAAATTTCAATTGTAAATTCATTGCGGATCTTAAGATATCACCAAAATCCTAACAGTAGCTTCAAACCCTAGTTTTTATAAATCCACATGTAATTTTCTTTATATTTTATAAAATAATCACTTAAATGCTACAAAATTTATAAATATAGCTTCTTAATACAATAATCTACCTTCTTTAAAATGTTTGAGTCAAAAATTCGCCCATAAACTCAAGTTATAGTTCTAACCATTATTATGAACAAAATCACTTACTTACTGTCTTTGATTTGGATGCACTATCTTCAATGCTTTATAACTCCTTCATCCAAACTTAAATTTCATCAAATAATTATGAAAAGTGTAGTCAAAAAAGTGCTCTCTCCAACTCTAGTTGCTGATTCTTTATTTCTCTCTATATGTATATGTTATGCCCCAAAGAGTGATAGTAATTAATAAATTGACACTTTAACTTTGAATGCTAATAACTCCTTCATAAAACTCCAAATCACACAAAATTTGCAATCAATCTATATCCAAAAATCTAAACTTACTGATCTTGGCTTCCAAAGCTCAAATGACTTCCAAAAAAAATCCTAATCCCTAATAAGGCCTCATGCAGCCTCCTTGAAGCCCATTGGGATGGCCTTCAATCAATAGGGATGAAGATTTCCATTCCTTA
Source organism: Physcomitrium patens (assembly GCF_059467195.1). Lineage (NCBI taxonomy): Eukaryota > Viridiplantae > Streptophyta > Bryopsida > Funariales > Funariaceae > Physcomitrium > Physcomitrium patens. Next base: position 2,380,880 of record NC_143414.1, read on the forward strand.
CCATCATCCAACCATGCTTTACTTTCATCCTTCCTAATAAACCTCCTATTGGTTTAGATTTTCATCTTTAGGCTCTAATCTCCTCTCAAAGTTTCATATTAAATATTTAGGTCCTATAATTTTTTAAATGCCATAATCAAAATAGATAAAATTTAAAATAAATTTTCTTACATCTATTCTTTTTAAATTAATCTATTAATCATTTTAAGACACATCAAGACTTATCAACATATTATATGTTCTAATTAATTTTTATATACTATAAGTAATTATAATATGACACAATATCAAAATTACAATCTAAGTGATGGCTTGTTCTATTTCAAAAAGTAAATTTACATACCTAACAATGCTATACTTTAGACACACATACTTCAAGAGGGACATGACATCTTAATATCTAGATATGTAAGGTCAGAAAAGACTCTAGAATGGATCTCAAGAATATGATTTTGAGTAAGTTTGGATTATGATGTTTAAGCTTTTGTGCTTTCTTATAAGTCATGTTAATGTAACAAGGCATGCAATGCAACATCTTATAGACTATTGTAGTTAATTCCACTATCTATAGCACGTTGAAAATAAGTGACTAGGGATCTCATTATGTGCTTACTACAAACACCTCACAATTACACTACAATTATTTTTTATATGGACCAACTCTCAAAATAATTTCATTTGGCTACAATGGACTCTGATATTGGTATCCTAGAACTTGCACAAGTCTTTTTTGATACTGTCTTCCATCACCATGGATTACTTTATATCATTGTTTCAGATTGAAATTTATGCCTTACAAGGAATTTCTCACATGTCTTATTTGAACTATTAAACACACAACTTACCATATTTATGGCCTTCTATCTCTAAATAGATGGACAAATAGAGCATACAAATTAGATCCTAGAGAATATACTATAGGCATTCATAACAATTTATCATAATGATTGGGATGAATTTTTGACATCGTTAGAATTTTCCTACAATAATAGTATTTAAGCAAGTATTGGTCACTTATCATTTTTTCTTAACATCAATTAATATCCAATTACACTAGCAATTTTCTATCATCCTATCAATATCAATAATTCAATAATGGAGGAATTTATATAATGATTTATAATAGCCTTGCAAAAGACACGACATTATCTCCTTATTACATAGAATCAATAGAAGTAGTATGCTTTTGCCACATATTTTGGATGCATTTGGTCTTCTATATTTTACAGGTCAAGAAATTACACATTGAACTAAAGCACTTTTTTGACCGACATCAACCTCTACCATCACTACTAGTTATAATTGATAACTAACAAGAGTATGAAGTAGATAGTATTTTGGAGCATCGCTACCTTTATCATAGTAATAGATATCTATAACTTTAATACAAAGTTCTCTAAAAAGGTTATTTCATCCGCGATGTAATGTAGGAACCTACATATAACTTCACTCATTATCAAAAAATCATTTAGAAATGCCATCAAGAACGAAATAAGGATGTTTTGCATTAGTGAAAGAAGATTAGTTGTAAGAGGGATAGATAGGATATTTGTATTATTTGCACATATATATAGATGGAGTTGTTTTTGAGAAATTTTTAGAACTGAGGTTAAGATAGTAGTTTATATGGGACTCTCTATAGAACCTTTTAAAAAGGCTTACAATAGTTATTATGGTAGAACCTACTCCTAAAATCTTTTAGAAAGGTAGTTATCTTAGTAGAATCGACCATTAAGGACATTATAGAAATTTAAAAGATAGATGAATAAAATATAAATAGAACTCTCTAAGGCCATTTGGGCATTTGGTTAGGTATGGCTTCAGATTCTTTCTGGTAATAAAGTTTGATTTTTTCATTCCGTTTTATTTGATTTTATTTGATTTTTTTTGGTTCTATTATCTTTTATTCAATCTTGTCTTTCATGTTCCATTCTATTTTATTCCTTTTAATTTTGTTTTAGTAAGCTTAGTCTTATATTCTGTTGAGGTCTTTATTGTTATGGATTTGAAAAGATTTTAGACTTTAGAGTATCTAGTCTTGTTTCAAACTAAATTTCTAACTTACCAATCAACTAAAAATACGTGTAAAGTCAAAATTACATCTATAAATCTTCTAGAAAGCTTCTTTAGAAGATATTATTTAATTAATCTATATTTATTTATTTCTACCTAATTATATAGATAATTATTATAGTTATAAAAATAATCTCTAATAATTTATAAATTATGCTTATAACTATAATAAATTTATTTATTACTCAAGATTATAATACTTTGTAATATATTTATATTTTTAAAAAACTTAGCAATCTTAATTACTTATTTGAAATATCATATTTAAAATATTATATATAAAAATTATCAAATTATTTTTATTATTGAAGATAGTTATATTATTGCTACAAAAAGATAAGATGGCATGCTTTAAATTATAAAAATTTCCAATTAAATTAGATTTTATATGAATTTGAAATTTTTGGAGGTAATTGAATCTTGCAAAAAAATTTGAAGAGACAATGTAATGGAATATGGATAAGATATTTATATTCTTGACACATAGAGAGATAGTTGGAGCGATGTTTGAGAAGTTTTTAGAAATTTCTAGAATTGGAACTAAATTGGTGGTCTATTTGGATTTTAACATAGAACATTCTAGAAAAGGCTTAGGAAAATTATCTACGTAGGGTCTATTATTGATAATATTTTAGAAAGTTCCAGATGGTTGAACAAAATATAAATAGGATTGGCTATTTCGAAATTTGATCAAGTATGGCTTTGGTCCCATTTTCTTTGTAAAGTTTGATTTTGCACTTTTTTTTTTAATTCCATTTTATTCTCTTTTGATCTATTCAGTCTTTAATATTCTATTTTGATTGGTTTTATTTTTGTCTATGCTATCTTACATTGTAATGGAATTTATATTGCTATAATTTGGAAGGATTTTAGATCTTAAAAATAATCTAATCATGTTTCATTAATATCAAAGCAAACATTAGTTTGTTCTTTGGTAATGTATTGATAGCCATCATCAAGTTAGAGGTTAGTTGTTATTGTTACATTGAATATTATTTTAAGGCTACCACGAGCTACTTTTAAGAAATTAGCTAGAAGAAGAAAAGGCATTACAATAATAGAATTTAATAAAGAAATTATAGTATGGAAGATATAGCAAAGTAATTCTATATGGAGACTCAAATGTAATACCTTTTAAGTTAGATAGATACTTTACAAAAGCAAATAGAAGCTTCTAAGATAAAAAAATTAACATTGAATAAGTCCAATACATACTTTAGGACTTCAAGGCAAGAAGATGAATACCAATGGCTCTTTAGCATGCAACAATACTTCCAATTATTTGAGGCAAATACCAACAAAAGAATTATGTATGCATCTAGGTATTTCAAAGATATGGCAACTATTTGGTAGTGATATTGAGCTCAAAGCTATGGAATCCAAGTTAGATTTGGTGATTGAAAGGAATTTGAGACTAAGTTTAGAAGTCAATTTTAGTCTATCAATGTAAAGAAGATAATATGCATTTAATTGGCTAACCTTATATAATCCAAGTCAATGCAAGATTATGTCTCTCAATTCAAGTTCTTATATCTCTAAATTATCAATATTTCATAGGCAGAGACGATAGATTGGTTTGTACAAGAGTTGAAACTTGTGATTTAGCAGAAGGTAGAATTAACGAATCCACCAATATTTGAGGAAGAAATTAAGATTGTAGATAGAGTTGATGCCATAGATTTCAAAAATCATAAAATATGACTTATTGCACAAAGTCTTATGCTATTATTCAATAGTATTACATAACAATCAATACCAATAGAAATTAGTACTTTGCAAAGATCACTAATACTACAAAGGTGAAAAATATTAGCACAAAAAGGATTGTATTTCTACTATCAAGAATTAGGCCACTATGAGTTCCACCAATGGATCTTAATTGGTGGATTCATTAAAAATATAGTATTGAGTCATTTAATGAGATAAATACAAAGTTTAGAAAGTTTTTTTGACTATTTATATATTTATTTGAATTTAGAAGTATTCATAAGTATTAAAATCTTATTAAAAGAAAAATTATAAAAATAGAATCTTAGTAAGTCTTAGAGGCAATTATCTTAGTTGGTTTAGTATTTTTATTCATTATTGAATATTAATGATTAGTAATTGAGACCAATTTCTATATTTTTCTCATATCTATATGTATTACTTAAAAAAAATCCTATTAGTGATTAATTAATACTTAAAAGAAGCATGAAAAAAAACTTCATGTCTTTTAAGTTATGTATGTAGAAAATAAGATTTTTAGTGGATTTAAATTTATTTTATTACTATAAAAATTAAAAAGATAGAAAAATATAGATTTTTATAGATATTGGTATTATAGAAATATTATAAGATTTTTTAGAATTTATTTAGAATTTATTTAGAATTTATTTAGGATTTTTTATGAATTTTTAGAGAAAATTTTAAGACCTTTGTAAAATTGAGTTTTATCATCTTGAGAGCCACTATGAAAAAATGTAGTAAGATTTGAAGACTATAGAAGGTTTTTAGGCTAAATGGATGATTTTGAATACTATGGTGAAGTCAAAAATGCAAAAAAGTAATTTTATTAGTAGAAAATAGGAAGACCAATAGCTAGTGTAATCCTTGTAGGAAGAGAGGTGCACAATTTCCATATGGATTGTAGCACCTTGGATATAGGTAGGAAGCTAAGATTATGGCTATAAGGCCTCTTTAGACAACCAATATATACTACTTGTAAGCCTTGGTGAGGCTCGAACTCTTGATTTCTTAAGTAAGTTATCCTTGAGATAAAATTTATTTATTTAATTTTTTTATTATTTATATTCTATTTTTAATCTATCATAATTTATTCATATTAACTCATAATTACATCATTTTTATGTCATTGAAAAGATAAAAAAATTATCTATCTAAAAATATAATTTTTATTTTTTAATTTAATTTTTTTAAATAAAAATTTAATAAATAAACTATGATTTAATTTTGGGTGTTGTGATTACTTGATTTCGTTTCTTTTACTTGTATTGTGGTTGTTCCTCTTGATTTTTGCCAAATTACTTACTTCATTTTATACCACCAATTACAAGCAACTTTTAATTGAGGCCATTTTGTAATTGGAGTTGAGAAGTGAAATTTATACTTACAACCACTAAATCAAAGGTTTTTGAATTGTCAAAATTTAGGCACAAAAAAATTAGAATAGATTTAAAATCTCAAGACTCACCAAATCAATAATGCAATGGAGCAAAGAAACCAGTCTCCCTTGTAAAAGCAATAAGGGCTAGTATTAAAAATAGCTGTTGATTTTTTTAAATAAATAACATAGCCTTAGACAACTATCAAAAGAATTGACTAATATGTGTCAAGGACAAGAACTTGATAAAAAAAAAAAAATAAGTGAGACTTTTCTCAAAAAAAGATGACAAAATAGAAATAATTAAATATGTATATTAAGGAAAGAAACAAGAATGGCTATTGTCAAAAGACAAGAAAATTAGAGATCCTTGAAACTAGACTAGAAGCAAGAAAGGAGTTGACAAGAGTGAAGAAGGCTTCACTCTTACCTCTATATACTATCTATCTAGGAGCTACATGGCAATGTTCTATAAACCCTCCAAAAACATGTTGACTTTGTACAATATGTTGTTGAGATAGAGAGAGTTTGCCTCAAGAAAGTGCTGGACTTTTGGCTACCACTATATGCTCAATCAAGTCTAAGATATAAAGTATCAAATTTTTATATATAATATATTCTCTTTTAGGGCAATTATATCAAAAAATAAGCCCAAGTACCAAAAAAACACCCAAATGTATGATAAAGTATCTTGAAACCTTATATATCCTTATGAAAGATGTTTCGTGAACTTCAACAACTCATATCTCATGATCGTACCATCCAAAAAATCCTAAATTTTACATGAAGTACTGATATACTTTCAAAAACAACCACAAAAATATTCAATTGCAAATTCATTATGGATCTTGAAATATCACTAAAACCCTAATAATAGCTTTAAATCCTAACTTAGATACATCCACATGCTAATTTCTTCCTATCTGATAAAATAAGTAATCAAATACCATAAAATTTTGATTTATAGCTTTTTAACTTAATAATTCATACTAATCAAAATTTTGAGCCAAAAATTCGTCGAGAAATTGAAGATATGGCTCTAACCATTACTATCAATAAAATGACTCACTTACTGCCTTCAAATTACATGTGCTGTCTTCAATGCCCTATAACTCCTTTATCTAGACTTGGAATTCATCAAACAGTAAATGTAAAGTATAGTCAAAAAAGTGTCCTCTCCAATTCCAGTCACTGATCTTTCATTGCTCTCTGTATGCATATGTTATGCTTCAAAGAGTGACAGTAGGTACAAATTTGACATCTTAACTTTGAACACCTATATCTCCTTCAAAAAAACTTAAAAACATACAAACTCTTCATCCAAATTATATCCAAAACCCTGAACTTACTGATCTTAGCCTCCAAAGCTCGAATGACTTCAAAAGAGAAACCCTAATCCCTAATAAGGCCTCGGGCAGCCTCCTTGAAGCCTATTCGGCATGGCCTTCAACCAATAGGAATGAAGTTTTCCATTCTTTGCCTTCATCCAACCATGCCTTGCTTTCATCCCTCCCAATAAGTCTTCTATTAGTTAAGAATTTCTTCTTTAGGCTCTAATCTTCTCTCAAGGCTCCATACTAAACATTTAGGTTCTATAATGTTTTTTTTGAAATGCTATAAGTAAAAAGATAAACCCAAAATAAAGTTTCTTAAATCCACACTTTTTAAATTAATCTATTTGACCATTCTAACTTACATCAAGTCTTATGAATATATTACATGTTCTAACTAATTTTTACATATTATAAACTTTTATAGTACGACAACGGATGCATAAGTCTCATTGAATTCCAGTAACTTATGAATATCCTTTGGCAACTAATCTTGCCTTGTGCCTTGTAAGTGGATTTTTCTTCCTTCACTTATATTTGATTTAATTAGATCATAACTTACATCAGAGTTCAATACTAATTAATGTGGAGATGCAAATCATCTATAAGATAGGAAAACCGAAATGAGGTAATAATCAAGATTAATCCAACAACACAACAAGTTAGTTATACTTTTTTATGATTAAAATTTTAGCATTTGTAGTTCATTTAGTTAAGTGCCTTCCAAGACTTATTCTATCAAACTTAAACTCTGAAAATTATGAATTAGAATAAAATAAAATAAAAACAATGAATATCATACTAAAGTGTTAGTTTAAGGCTTTCCAAGGTAGTATTAATCATGTAAATCGGAGTTCTATATAGTAAGTTATCTATGGATGAAGTTTTTATAACAAAACTTTATCTGTAATTAGAAATTTAGTAATAAATAGTCTTAAATGTTTAAGTTCAGACCTAACATGATGTTAAGATTTTTTTTAAGATAAAAGATGAAAGTTTGAAGATTAAAAATTTAAAATAAAATAAATTAAATTAAATTAATTCAAAATTTAAGTTAGAATTAATAATTAAAAGTTAAGTGAAAGTTTAAAAGTAACAAAAGTAAAAGTTGAAGGTTAAAAATAAAAGTTTAAAGTTGAAGGTTAAATTTAAAGTTAAAAGATTAAAGTTAAAAGAAATAGGAAAAAATTAAAAAATCAAATTAATTTTTATTTATTTATTTATATTTTTATTTATTTATATTTTTATTTATTTTTATTTTTATTTATTTATTTATTTATTTTTATTTTATCCTTAAGGATAAGAATAGATGGAAAGATAAGAATTTAAGATTAATTTCCAAGTGAGATAAAATTTCTTTGAAATTATTAAATAACATTAATTAATGGTAATAAGACGAATGAGTGATAATGTAGCAATTTAGGTGCTAAGGAATGTGATTAGAGGGTGATTAGGGAAGAAAAACTTACTTAGAGTATGTCAAGTTGAGGGCAACAGATCCCTTATCATTTGAAACGTTGCTAACAATTTCACACAACTTTTATGCACTTAAATTTTTTTGTGGTTGAGGTTGACGTAAAGTTGCGTCTATCTACCAAATTTCATTTCAACAATCCACATCAAATTTGAGTCAAAGGTCACCGACTTATAGATTTTTAAAGCAAACACTCCTACTTTGCTAAGCCAATAGATCCGTGCCTCCTTAAAAACTCGCCAAAAATTTGTCACAACTTCAAATCAGGTATGCCTTATGCCATTACAAAGCTAAGGGTGAGTAGAATCTGCTTACAAAGTTTAATAGAAAGAAAATAAAAAGAGTTAGACTGAGCAAGTTAAAACTGAGGCCATATAAGTTTAAAGTAGAAGATTTACATTCACAACATGGGGGAACATTTTGCCATGGCTTCACCACAAGAAGATGGAGAGAAAGCGAGGGAGCTCAATAATCCAAACTGTCATAACTACATGGAAGGAGGTCCAAAAGTGGTGGTATTGTATTACGTGTTGTTTTGCTCAGGAATGCATCGGGAACCTAGCTGTAGAAGGTGAGATTGTGTTTCACAAGTAGCCAAAAAACCCTAATATGTTTTGTCCATACGAGAAGAATATAATCTGAATTTCAATTCAAAAGTGCTTAAAACACTCTTCTTAATAGTCTTAACCATACATAAATCCCAATTACCTCATTACTTTCATATTTAAGTAATTTAGATTTTTCTTATAAGCCCTAATCCTAATCAGTGAGCTTTCACAAGCTATAACATCCAATCCGACCGTCCACTTGATGTGAAATTTTGCATGCAATTGTCAATGTAAGTCTTCTATATGCTCAAGAATTTTTAGCCCAATCCAACTTATAGATTGTGAGCAAACCTTCAAAAATTGTGAGAAAACCACCACACCCATTTCATCTCTTTTAGTCCTAAAGACCCACTTAAAACCAATATTAGATCGATTTGCTCAAAGAGGTGCCAATTTCCATGTATCATTTTTCATAAGAGATTGGTATTCTTCTTCCATAGCCTTCTTCTATTTGATTGCATCTTTAGACTTCATAGCATCACACAAACACAATGGATCAACAAGAAGAGCAACATTTGCATGTTCTTTACTTACTTGAGGGAAGATGTGATCCTTCCACCATTTACCACATTGTCTTCTTTTTTTCAAAAGATATCTCCTTACACTTGTAGAAGAACACTCACCTTATTGTACTCTATGTTCTTTTTCAACCTTCTTTTATCTTAAACTTTGTTGTTTCTCACTCAATGACTGGTACTCTTCATCATTATCATCATCCCAATCTTTAACATCTTCATTTCTTTCATTGCTGGTTCTAACAATTGTAGGAGCCTTCATCTTTTCAACTTTCTTTGGCTTTTCATCTTCATCATTTTCATTGTCTTTAACTTCTTGTTTCTTTGCTAAATATAAAGATGTATCCACAAATACACCATTACTTCCACTTGCATACATCTTTAAGTGCTCTTAAGCACTCTTGTGCTCTAAAAATTCAACATCACGACTTTCGATGATCTTCTTGGTTTCCAAGCACATTAGCCTATATGCCTTAATATCTTCACAATAACCAAAAAATACATACTTTGTACCTTTTGCATCAAGTTTGACCTCATACAATCTGGTGTTTTTGCATATGCAATGCAACCAAAGGTCTTCATATGAAAAATACAAGGTTGTCTCCCACTCCAAGCTTCTTATGGTGTCATTGATACAAGAGCACTTGTTGGACACCTATTTCTTATATACACTATATTCACCACAACTTCCGCTCAAAACTCATAGCCAAGGTTTTGAGCATGAAGCATACTCTTTACTATTTCTACAATGGTTTGATTTGCCCTTTTAGCAATACCATTTTGTTGTGGAGTATATGGAGTTGTGGTTTGTCTAGCAATTCCTTCATTCTTCAAATAAACATCAAATTGCTTAGACATGTACTCACCTCCATTGTCCGTATGTAGCACCTTGATCTAACATTCACTTTGTTTCTCAGCAAGTACTTTAAACTCTTTAAACCTCCAAAACCATTCATTCTTGGCTTTTAGGATGTACATCCAAATCTTTCTTAAATAATCATGAATGAAAGTGAGAAAATACCTCGATCTTTCAATATTTGTATTTTTCATATGTCATATACAACCGAATGGATAACCTCTAGCAACTTGGTAGCACATGTTGCTACACTCTTTAGAAATGAGGTCCTTTGTTGTTTGCCTTGTATGCATCCTTCACATGCAAGTTGTTTTGCATTTTGGCTTATATTACAAGAATCTAAGCCATTTACCATAGACTTGAACTCTTTCATGCTCTTTACATTCAAATAGCCAAGGCGACAATGCCATATATTCAACTTCTCTTGATTTGATGGAAACTCAGCAAATACAGCTACATCCACTCCATTCTCCTTCTTATAAATGATGTAGTACAAATTTTCTTCTTTCAAGACTTTGAAGACCTTGTCTCCACTCAATGTTCTTACAAAACATCCAATCATGTTAAATTAAATTTTAAAACCTTCCATTATAAGTTTACTCGCTGAAAGTAGGTTTTGTTTCATCTTAGCCATATGAAAGACATTTTTGAATCTGATCCTATCGATTTGTCCATTCACAACCACCTCCACCATAATAGAGCTAATTCCAATAGCTTCACATATGCTACTATCCGCCAATACTATGTTTGATGCTCGAATAGTCTCATAAGTGTCAAATGAATACTTATAAGATGTTATATGCTTAAAACAACTAGAATCTACAATCCATCTTAACGTGGCACCTATAGAGATCTTATTTGTTGCCGTGAATGCATAATCTTGTCTTCCAAACTCATCTTACATACTATTTGTATTTTCTTTCTCCATCTTTTTGTCTTTGTAGAAATTTCGAGCAAAATGGCCTACTTTGCCACAAATGAAGTAAGATTTGACATTACCTCATTGATTTGAATAGTTGTCCTTGCCTTGACATGAGTAGAGTGCTGAATCTTCACTTTGAGGCTCTTTTTCTTTCTTCTTTATTACTTCATGGACAAGTCTTGCCATTACATAGTCTATTGTAAGCTCTTTTAGCTTAATAGAATCCAATGCCATAATAAGATAGTTGTAGAATTCAGAAAGGCTCATCAGTAAGATCATGACAATATCACTTTCTTCTAAAGGCTTGTCAATAATTACTAGTTGTTTTGCAAGAGCCTTTACCTTATTGATATGAACCATGAGATCTTTACCTTCTTCCATCTTGCAAGTGAAGAACTTCTTCCTTATATAGATGATGTTGGATAAGTTCTTGGTCTCATAGATATTGCATAGAGTCTTCTATGCTTCCGCTGATCCTTTGCAAGAGATAATGTGGGAGAAGTTGGCTTCATCTATATTTGTTGCAATCAATTTAAAAGCCTTCTTTTCACAACATTTGAATTCCTTCTTCTCTTTTATATCAGCATCTATGCTTGGAGCCTCTTCACTTTTATCCACAATATCCCAAAGATACAAAGATGCCAACAAAAGCTCCATTTTTACCTTCCAATGGTAGAAATTCTCACCTCTAAACTTCTCAATAACTCTCAATCTTTCACCTTCACTTGAAGCCATGTCTAAGGAAGAGTTGTATTAAAAAATATTTTAAGAAGAAGTCCTAATGCTCTCAAAATCAGCAAGAAGATTTTGCTACCTTAAAATCACAGAATCCTTTTTTATGAACAAACTAGTACTCTTATTCTCAAAAACACTTTCAACTTCACTTTTAAGACTTCTCACAAGTGTGATGACCTATCTAACTATCTCAAATCTGATTTTTTACTCAAAAATCACTCTTATGCTCACAAATCACCTCTATATACCATAATAGGCCTTTTAAGCACAATTAGCATCTTTAGGACATGAAACTATAAAGTTAGACTACCAAGGATTTATCTCAACAATAGTACAATGCAAGTGTTCTGTTACTTTGGTTTAAGATGAAAAACCAAATAGCAATACCAAAATGCTCTTACCATAAATAAGAGCAAACTAAGATCTAGATCTAGAACTGAATCTGAAAGTTAGATACTTCTAAATCCTAACATCAATAATAACAACTTGATCTTTTCCACACATCGACAACCACTTCAAAGAACTTCAAAACACTCAAGCAAATATGAGTGGACCCATAACTTATTGAAGAAAAGAAGTCTAAAAGCTATAAACACTTAGCATCAGCAAGGTTTGTATATAAAGAGACGTATAGAGTAAGATGATTCTTACTTCCAACACTCTTTACTTATAGGTGGTGGTTTGCTAACTAACAAGGTAACTTCCATCCTTTTGATATTACATCCATTTCAACTTCATTCAACTAAATCCTAAGTTCTTTTTTAACCTAATCGCCATCTACAAACCCTTGGTGCCACCATAGTAACTTCTTTTAACTCTTTTCTACTTTTTGACTATTAGCAACATATTATGCTTAATTTCTATGTGGTTGTAACTTAGCAAGTACTTGCTGATCTTTAACACTTCTGACTTATGGAAAAATTTGAACAAAATCAAGGCTGATATAACTATTGCTCAATTATTGGAGGTTTCTCCAATAATAAAAAAAGTATTTAAAATAGACTTCCTTATTAAGAGATACCAAAGGTCTAAGAAAAAAATTTAAGCGCACTCTAGAACGATTCAAGTGGCTCAAGATAGAAAGGCAATTGAATTAGAAGTGTTCATAGTCAATAAAATCATACCTTATACCATTATGGATGGAGGTAGTGGATTAAATATTATGCCAATAAGAACTATAGAAAAATTAGGACTTAGTATCATTGAACCCTCTTCTTATGTGATTAACATGGTTAATGAAAGCTAAGTTATTCTTTTGAGGTAGATTAGTGATTGTAGAATGATGATGGTATCGTACTATATATACTTACAGTATGTAAAAATTAGTTAGAACTTATAATATGTTCATAAGTCTTGGCATGTGTTGGAATGATTAATAGTTTAATTTAAAAAGAGTGGATTAAAAAAATTTATTTTGAATTTTATCTTTTTTGATTAAAGCATTTAAGAAAATTGTAAGACCTAAATGTTAAGTATAAAGCCTTGAGAAGAGATTAGAGCCTAAAGAAGAAAATTTTAACTAATAAGAGGCTTATTGGGAGGGATGAAAGCAAGGCATGGTTGGATGAAGGCAAAGAATGGAAAACTTCATTCCTATTGGTCGAAGGCCATGCCCAATGGGCTTCAAGGAGGTTGCTTAAGACCTTCTTAGGAATTAAGGTTTCTCTTTTGAGGTCATTCGAGCTTTGGAGGCAACAATCAAAAAGTTCAAGATTTTGGATATAATTTAGGTGAAGATTTTGTGTGATTTCAAATTTTTGTGAAGGAGATATAGGTGTTCAAAGTTAAGGTGTCAAATTTGTATCTATTGTCACTCTTTGAAGCATAACATATGCGTACGGAGAGCAATAAAAGATCAGCGACTGGAATTGGAGAGAAGACTTTCTTGACTATACTTTACATATATTTTTTGATGAATTCTAAATCTAGATAAAGGAGTTATAGGGCGTTGAAGACAGCACATGTAATTTGAAGGTAGTAAGTGAGTCATTTTATTGATAATAATGGTTGGAGCCATATCTTAAATTTCTAGACGAATTTTTAGCTCAAAATTTCTATAAATGTGAGTTATTAGGTTGAAAAGCTATATATTAAAGTTTCATGGTATTTGAGTACTTAATTTGTGAGATATGAAGAAAATAGCTTGCAAGTGTATGTAAGCTAGGGTTTAAAGCTACTGTTAGGATTTTGGTGATATCTTAAGATTCGTAATGAATTTGCAGTTGAATTTTTTTGTGGTATCTTTTGAAAGTATATGAGTACTTCAAGTAAAATTTAGGATTGTTTGGACAATCCGATCGTGAGATATGAGTTGTTGAAGTTTAAAAAACATTTCTCAAAAGGATATATAAGGTTTTAAGATACTTTATCATACATTTGAGTGTTTTTTTGGCACTTGGGCTTATGTATTGATGTAATTGCCCAAAAAAAAAATATATATATATATAAACTTGGTATTTTTATACCTTAGACTTGATTGAGTATTAGTGGCAACCAAAAGTCCAGCACTTTCTTGAGGCAAACTCTCTCTACCCCGACAATGGGGTGTGAAGAGTGTTTCCTCACATTCCATTTTATATACATGCATTATAGTAAAAATTCATATCCATTTCTTTTAGGTAGACTATAGTTAAAAGCAGCAAGTGCCATATTGATTGAGGTAGTAAAAAGCCCTATAGTATTTATGGTCTACCAAAAAACCTGACAAAAATCCTCATTCAATTCCAAAGATTATTATTGGAAAGAACTCCATCTCACTTTTCAAAAGATGAGATTCTAAACTCACACCTACAAAAGAAATTAAAAAAGAAAAGAAAAGAATGAGATTTGTCAATTTATAGAGAAAAAAATTGGCTTATTATTGTCACGGACACAGAAATACAGGCTCGAGATCTAACAAGAAGTTCAAGAAGAACTGGCAAGAACTAGATTAATCAGATGAATACAAGAACAATACCAGAGAGGTGAGCTAGAGCTCCAAGAGATGTGTTATCGAGTCTGAAGAACTCTTCACCCTCGATTTCAATATATACTCCTATTAAGGAAGCTTTTTAAGCAACTTCTACCAATTAGGAAGCTTCTCAAATGACTTCCAACAACTTGGAAGCTTTTCAAGCATTTCCACCAATTAGGAAGCTTTTCAAGAAACTTCCACCAACTAAGAAGCTTCTCAAACAACTTCCACCAACTAAGAAGCTTTTCAAGTAACTTCCACTAACTAAGAAGCTTCTAGAAGGTTCTAGAGACTTGCTTCTAGAAGGTTCTAAGGACTATGTCCTTAACATCACCCCTTCCTTTAGCTTTAAGGTCTTTGAGAAGCAATATTATTGTTAATCAATATCAACGCAAGAAAATGAAGATCTATCGCATAACATCTGCTATGAATTCCAACTGTTGTTCACAAGGTAAGTGGTTCATCGGCCCTTTAAGCCAACGGTAGTGGCCCACACCTTCGACTTTTGACCAAGCATGAACTTTCGTGTCCTCATCGTGAAATTGTCCTCCAAACACGCCTTCTGGCTGACCATCATAAGCAGGCTCAGACTCAAATACAATCACCAGTGATTGGTTACTCGGTATCCTCCGTCGTCGTCATGGAATAGGCGGTTCTTCATCTCAGGTTCACCTTCGTGAAGTAGTCGGTTGAAATAATTCGACTGGCATAGTATCTATCTCTTGGCTATCCATATCAGAAGGCTAATAAAAAAATTCTACTTTATCAACTATGAGTTTTGGTGGTGCTCTCTCCCTTTCTTATATTCTTGGGTGAACAAGCTTCAGAAGGAAGCTATCGTCGAACCGGCTTAGGTTTATGAGGATGTTGTTGATGAAACTCCTGTACCTTTTGTGGCGCATTGGCAAGATTTTTAGCTAGCTCCCACGTTCGCTCATTAATGTCGTAGCCGCACCAATGAACAAGATACTCCAACTTGTCCCACTTTTGCCATGAATCTAACACCTTTTCGACCTCGTATTCTTTGTGGTTCTCGATCTCAATACTAGGTGGTAGACAAAGCACTCTTCCAAGAAAGGACGACTCTTGATAAGGCTCCAACAGAGAAACATAAAAGACTGGATGTACCTTCATAGAAGCCGATAATTCCAAACGGTATGCCATTGGATTGATTTGCTTTTGGATGATAAATGGTCACAATCTTCGATAGTCCAACTTATCACATAGTCGCTTAGTCTTGATATTCTATCGAAGAAGCCATGCTTTATCTCCAATTTTGAAAGTAGGTGCTTAATTCCAAAATCTATCTGCAGACGCCTTACAGGATTCTTCAGTAGATTGTAATTGAAGCTTCAACGTATTTTAAAGCTCTGATAGTTGTTTCGTAAATCCTTCAGCTGCTCGATTGTTATTTGTTGACGGACTCAATAAATCAAGCTTTGGATGATACCCATAGTTGACAAAGAATGGTGTGTATTGAGTCGACGCATAGAGTGTGTTGTTATATACAAACTCAGCTAGCGACAGATATGAGGTCCAATCGTCTTACTGATAGTTGATGCTGTATCGTAAGTATTGTTCTAAGATTTAGTTCACCCATTCCGTTTGGCTGTCAGTTTGAGGATAGAAAGCCAAAGAAAGCTTTATATGTCAAGGATTCTTAGATCTTGAACAGATATCACAAGAGAGGATAAAATCTTTCACATCCTTCCACATTTGGGACCACCAAAAATCTCAAGAAATAAGCTCCAAGGTCTTGTTGAATCCAAAATGTCCCACAACTCAAAAATCGTAGCGAGATTGAAGAACTCGGAGTCGTGCTGGTTCTTTTCGAATATACAACCTCTCCTCAAAGTATAAAAGATCTTCCTCTACCTTGAACTTGTCGTCATTGGTACGCTCCTTGATATCAATGGCTACTGAATCTTTAATAGTCGCAGCACGTATTTAATTCAAGAAGTCAGCATCAATTGACACAATAGTACCGTAAAGCCGAAATTACTCTCGCTTCAACAACGTCGTACATTGTTAATCAAACGCTGCTTTTCTAGCCTTTGGTAAAAGATACGATGTCTTCGATAAGGCATCAGATAGTCCTTGCTGCTTTTTAGGTCGATAAGTGATAACAAAATCGAATCAAGACAGCAACATACTCCACCGACTTGACGTCGATTTAGAACTTGAGTCGACATGAAATACTCCAAATTCTTGTGATCTGTGTATATGGTCACTGGTTGTGCAGCTCCTTCAAGAAAGTGATGCCATTCTGGGAAAGAATCCACTATAGCAAGAAGTTCCTTATCGTGAATTTCATAATTGATTTCAGCAGCAGAGAACTTTCGAGAATAAAATGCAACCAGATGGAGCTTCTTGTCTTCTCCTATTTCTGAAAGTACAGCTCCCAAAGTAAAATCCGAAGCATCAGTTTCTAAATAGAAGGCCTTTGTAAATTCTAGATGTACCAAGATTGGAGCCGTAGTAAATGCCATCTTCAGGTCTTGAAACGCCTTCTCCATTAGAGGTCGCCATTCCAGCTCATCTTTGCATGTCAATCGAATAAGAGGCGCAGCAACTTGAGAGTAATTCTTGATGAAGATTTGATAGAAGTTAGCAAAGTCAAGAAAGCATTGTACGTCTCTCACCGTCTTCGGAACCTCTCAGGACACGATTGCTTCCACCTTCTTGGGATCCATCTTCAAGCCTTCCGTAGTCGCAATGAACCCCAAAAACTCCATCTCTATTTGGTGAAATAAACACTTCTCCAACTTGGCATATAGTCCTTGCTTACATAGTTTCTCCAAGACCAAACAAACGTGCTTTTCATGTTCTTCCTTGTTTTTAGAGAATATCAAAATATCATCCAAATAGATGATGACAAAATTATCAAGGTGCTCTCGGAAAATATCATTCATCATATATTGAAAGACCGTTGTAGCATTGGTAAGACCAAAGGGCATGACATTATATCCAAAATGGCCATATCTTGTACGGAACACTGTCTTCTACTCATCTCCTTCCTTGATTCATACGAGGTTGTAAGCTCCCCTTAGATCAATTTTTGTAAAGATCCTTGCACGTCCAAGTTGTTCTAAGAGACCAAAAATCAAGGATAATGGATAACGATTCTTTTTTGTTACCTTGTTGAAGCCTCGATAGTCCACGCACATGTGCAAGAAGCCATCTTTCTTCTTAACAAATAAGATGGATGCTCCAATTGAAGATTTCGAATGACGGATGAAGTTCTTGGTTAGATTCTCATCGATATACTTTCGCAACTCTACCAACTCCATCTGCGATAGATTGTAGATTGGGCCAAAAGGTGGTTGTGCTCCTTCCTACAAGTCTATGGCACAATCATATGGTCGGTGTTCCGATATCATATCAGCATTCTTCTATTGAAACACGTCTTTAAAATCCTTATATTGCTCCGATATACTTGTTGTCGAGATCTTCTCCCCAGTAGTTGGAGCCGCATAAATGACAAACGGTGTGCCTTCCTTAGACAATCTTATAAACGATCTTGCTCCAATAAATAAGGATTTCTCTAATCGGGGTTTTCTACTAGGCTTGCTCTTGGATGATTCTGTGGGAAAGGTCATCTTCCAGAACCTCCAATCTATGGATGGGTTATGCTTTTCCAACCAAGAAAGACTAAAAATAATAGGATTTGATAGGATTCTAATAATATTGAAAAAAATATGGCTACTATGGCCCTTAAACGTCACTTCTATAGGTTCTGATTCATGGGTGACACTACCAGACAATAAAGGTGGCCCATCTGTGACCTCAACGTGAACAGGTTTGGATTTTTGTACTAAAAGGATCTTATGATGCTTCATAAATTCTTCGTCTAAGAAACAAGCAGATGCTCTTAAATCTAATAATACTAAGGTTCTCAGTTTTTGAGGGCCAATAAGCAAAGGGATTGTAAAACAAAGGGCAGGTTGAGCGGAAAGAAAGGAACCTGGTTGTTGTTGCGATATTTCACTGTCCAGCCACACGGTTCCTATTTTGGCTGGGCATCTTCATTTTTCTGAACAAACGCGCCCCTGGTCCTAATAATGCATCAATTTTGCTTCTTGGAGCAGTTTCCAACTTTGTGGCCTTCTTCACCACAATATAAGCATAGACCTTCCTCCCTACGCTACTTTTTTTCTTCTAGAGTAAGGGATTTGACACGTATCGCATCAATTTACATGTCTTCTATCTCTGAATAAGAATTCATGATGCTTGCCGACATAGTTGGAGCGTAATGAACTATATGTTGTCTTGAGCATTAGTTTTGGCGACGTTGGAATAGGCAGTTATTGCACTTCACAGCTTGGCTAATAGCTTCGTTGAGCGTTTGTGGATTAGGAAGAGTTAGCAACAAATCCTTCACATCGTCCCTTAAAGCCCAATAGAATTGACTCATCAACGCTTCTTCGTCCCAATTGATGTCACATGCTAATTGCCTGAAGTCCGATGCATAGACTGATGTAGAGCGCATCCCTTGTTGTAGTGACCGGATCTTTGTTGTAGTCCATCGAATCTTGTCGTGTTCACCAAATGCTTCCGCAAATGCCTCCAATAAGGTTTCAAAGTTGTTTAGTATGGACGATCATTTTTCAAACAAAGAAGCAAACCATAATAGAGCTTGTCCTATAAATAAGGTTCCAACAAGCCCAACACGTGACTCCTCCGTTGGATAGCGTTCGGACTATAAAACTGTTATCAACCTGATTTAGTTGACAAATCCTCGAAACTTGGAAAGCGTACCATCGAACTTATCTAGAAGGCTAACTCGGGGCTCCTTATGTTGTAGAACCAGTGGTGGTTGTCGAACCTGAGGCAAAGTTGCTTCTCCAAGTGCAGAAGTTTGAGGCTGGTGCAACCTAGATTGTGCCATCCCAGATGCTCCATCATTATGAAGCATTGCCACGACTCCTTCAATCTCTGCAATTCTTTGCGATAACATAGCGTGGGCAATCCTGATAGCATCCAACTTGGACTCTGAACTTTCTGTCATACTAATGTCTTAGCCTCCAACCATTCTAAGAGAAGGACAGAAATGACTCTACAAGAAGACAATATTGGTTTAGAAGAGGGTACTCCACAACCTCTTAAATGCCTTATGAGCTTTAAAAAAAGGGTAATCCATTGTTTCTAAGAAGAAATAAGGCTCAAATATTGTAACAAAAGAAGTATCAGTTTAGAGGAGGGTAATCCGCAACCTCTAAAATGCTAGTACACTTCGAAGCAGAGGAGTAATCCACACTGTAACGAGGAAGAAACTAGCTCTGATATCTGAGGTGAGTTCAATCTCGACAAACTATCACGGACATAGAAATAGAGGCTCGAGATCTAACAAGAAGTTCAAGAAGAACTGGCAAGAATTAGATTAATCAAATGAGAACAACTCGAGAGAGGTGAGCTAGAGCTCCAAGAGATGTGTTGTCGAGACTGGATGTTGAAGATGGACCCCAAGAAGGTGGAAGCAATCGTGTCCTGAGAGGTTTCGAAGACGGTGAGAGACGTACAATGCTTTCTTGGCTTTGCTAACTTCTATCAAATCTTCATCAAGAATTACTCTCAAGTTGTTGCTCTTCTCACTTGGTTGACATGCAAGGATAAGCTGGAATAGGGACCTCTAGCAGAGAAGGTGTTTCAAGACCTAAAAATCGCATTTACTACAACTCCAATCTTAATACATCTAGACTTTATAAAGGCGTTTTATTTAGAAACTGATGCTTCAGATTTTGCTTTGGAAGCTGTACTTTCACAAATGGAAGAAGACAAGAAGCTCTATCTGGTTGCATTTTATTCTCGAAAGTTCTTTGCTGCTGAAATCAATTATGAAATCCGCGATAAGGTACTTCTTGCTATAGTGGATTCATTCCAAGAATGGCATCATTTTCTTGAAGGAGCTGCATAACCAGTGACCGTATACACAGATCACAAGAATTTGGAGTATTTCATGTTGGCTCGAGTTCTAAATCGACGTCAAGCTCGGTGGAGTATGTTGCTATCTAGGTTCAATTTTGTTATCACTTATCGATCTGAAAAGCAACAAGGACTATCTGATGCCTTATCGAAGAGATCGTATCTTTTACCAAAGGCTAAAGAAGCATTATTTGATTAACAATGTACGACGTTGTTGAAGCTAGAGTAATTTCGACTTTGCGGTACTATTGTGCCAATTAATGCTGACTTCTTGAATCACATACCTGCCACGACCATTAAAGATTCAGTAGCCATTGATATCAAGCAACGTATCAATGATGACAAATTCTAGGTGGAGGGAGATCTTTTATACTTTGAGGAACGGTTGTATATCCCAAAAAGACCAGCACAACTCCGAGTTCTTCAATCTTACCATGGTTTTTGAGTTGTGGGATATTTTGGATTCAACAAGACCTTGGAGCTTATTTCTTGAGATTTTTGGTGGCCCCAAATGTGGAAGGATGTGAAAGATTTTGTCCTCTCTTGGGATATCTGTTCAAGATCTAAGAATCCTCGACATCGCCCTTATGGACTCCTACAACCGTTACTGATTCCACATCGACCATGGTCTTCAGTTTCCATGGACTTCATCACGGTCCTTCCATCAGCGAACTCATTTGACAGCATCTTTGTCGTGATAGATCGGCTTACAAAGATGGCACATTTTGTTCCTTGCAAGAAGACATCGTCCAGTGAAGTCACAGCAAGGCTCTTTCTCGATAATGTGTATCGATATCATGGACTACTAGATGATATCGTATCAGATCGAGGAACCCTGTTTGTATCAAAGTTTTGGAGATCGCTCTTTGAGTTAGTGAAAGTGGATATCAAGTTTTTTTTGGCTTTTCATCCTCAAACTGACGGCCAAACGGAACGGATGAACCAAGTCTTGGAATAATACTTACGATGCAGCATCAACTATCAGCAAAACAATTGGACCACATATCTGCTGCTAGTCGAGTTTATATATAACAACACCCTCCATGCGTCGACTCAATACACACCATTCTTTTTCAACTATGGGTATCATCTGAAGCTTGATTTATTGAGTCCGTCAATAAATAACAATTCAGCAGCTGAAGGATTTACGAAACAACTATCAGAGCTTCAAAATACGTTGAAGCTTCAATTACAATCCGCTCAAGAATCCTGTAAGGCGTCTGCAGATAGATTTCGGAATCAAGCACCTACTTTCAAAATTGGAGATAAAGCATGGCTTCTTCGACGGAATATCAAGACCAAGCGATCATGTGATAAGTTGGACTATCGAAGATTGGGACCATTTATCATCCAAAAGTAAATCAATCCAATGGCGTACCATTTGGAATTACCGGCTTCTATGAAGGTACATCCAGTCTTTCATGTTTCTCTGTTAGAGCCTTATCGAGAGTCGTCTTTTTCTGGACGAGTACAATGTCCGCAACCTAGTATTGAGATCGAGAACCACGAGGAATACGAGGTTGAAAAGGTACTAGATTCACGGCAAAGGTGGGGCAAGTTGGAGTATCTTGTTCATTGGTGCGGCTACAACATTAATGAGCAAACGTGGGAGCCAGCTGAAAATCTCGCCAATGCGCCACAAAAGGTACAGGAGTTTCATCAACAACATCTTCATAAACCTAAGCCAATTCGACGATAGCTTCCTTCTGAAGCTTGCTCACCCAAGAATATAAGAAAGGGGGAGAGCACCACCAAAATTGGTAGTCGATGTAGTTATTTTTTCCAAGATAAAATAGAATTTTTTCAGTAGCCATAGTTTGGTCTTCTGATATGGATAGCCAAGAGATAGATACTATGCCAGTCAGATTATCTCAACCAACTAACTCACGAAGGTGACCCCAAGATGAAGAATCGCCTACACCACAACGACGACGGAGGATATCGAGTAACCGATCACTGGTTATTGTATTTGAGTCTGAGTCTGCTTACAATGGTCAGCCAAAAGGCGTATTTGTAGGACAATTTCACAATGAGGACACGAAAGTTCATGCTTCGTCAGAAGTTGAAGGAGTGGGCCACTACCGTTGGCTTCAAGGGCCGATGAATCATTTGCCTCGTGAACAACAGTTGGAGTTCATAGCAGACGTTATGCGACAGATCTTCATTTTCTTGCATTGGTACTGATCAAACAACATTGCTTCTTAGAGACCTCGAAGCTAAAGGAGGGAATGATGTTAGGGACATAATCCTTAGAACCTTCTAGAGATAAGTTTCTTGAACCTTCTAGAAGCAAGTCTCTGGAACCTTCTAGAAGCTTCTTAGTTGGTAGAAGATATTAGAGACATAGTTTCTAGAACCTTTTAGAGATAAGTTTCTAGAACCTTCTAGAAGCTTCTTAGTTGGTAGAAGTTGCTTGAGAAGCTTCTTAAATAGGAGTATATATTGGAATCGAGGCTGAAGAGTTCTTCAGTCTCGACAACACATCTCTTGGAACTCTAGCTCACCTCTTTGGTGTTGTTCTCATTTGATTAATCTAGTTCTTGCGAGTTCTTCTTGAACTTCTTGTTAGATCTCGAGTCTGTATTTCTGTGTCCGTAATACTTTAATAGATGATATAAATATTAAAGATGTCTTTGAGGTGAACTTTGATGATACTCAAGGCTAAGAATTAGAAGACGTAGTTGAAGAATTTGACCTTAATTCCTCTCTATAATTTAAAAAAACTTTCAGTAGTCTTATAGCTAAAAATAATGTGGCTATCTATCCATTAATACCAAATAATTGGTATAGAAGTCTCACATAACAACTTCATGTACACAACCTTGACTATAAATTAATTGATATATCTTTAGAGAATGAGGATCCAAAATTCATCAAAGTGAAAATTCAATTGAAGAAGATGAGTTGACAAGTTATAAATCATTAATCATAGAGTATAAAGATGTATTTGCTTAGTCCTACAAAGACCTTAAGGGCATACCTCTCAAGGTAGTGCAACATCATATTTCACTTCTTGCTAATTCAATTTCCATGAGATAAAAAGAAAGAAGAATGAATTCTAATTTACAACTAATTGTCAAAGTTGAATTAAAAAAATTCTTCCAAGTTGGATTTATTCAATCCGTGGAAATTACAGATTGGATCTCAACAATGGTATTAGTTAAAAAGAAGAATGGAAAATTACGAGTATGTATAGACTATAGGAAACTGGATAAGTACACCCAAAAATATCACTTTCTTCTCCTAATTATAAATACCATTTTGGAAGAGATAGCTGGGCATAAATTGTATACATTCATGGATGGATATTTGGGATATAATCAAATTTCTATAGCCTCATAGGATCACCATAAAACAACCTTTATTACACTATAAGATACTTTTATTTATGTAGTGATGCTTTTTAGACTTTGTAATGCTCTAGCAGCATTTCAAAGGGCCATGGCCTATGCCTTCTCTGACCTTCCACACAAGTCAATGACAATATTTATTAACAACTTTAGCACCTAGTCTTCTAAGACAAAACATTTAAAATGTATCCGGACTAATCTTCATTATTGTCAAAAAGCTAGGATTGTACTAAATCCTAACAAAATATTCCTAGCAATTCAAAAGAGAGCTCTATAAAGATATGTAGTATTAAAAAACAATAGAGAACTTAATTCAAAAAAAATTAAAATTATTGTAGATTTAAAACCTCCATCCATGGTAAAAGAGGTACAAAGGATGTTGGAACACATAAAGTGGTATCGGAAAGTCGTACAAGATTATGCTATACTTTTCATATCTATAACTCAACTAATACAAAAAGAAGTGAAGTTTGAATGGGATAAAAAATATCAACATGCATTTAATATCCTTAAAGAAAAACTTAGTACCTTTCCTATCTTAAGACTCTCTAATTGGTCATTGCCTTTTCATGTACTTTGTGACACTTCATCAATAGCCATAGGGAGCATGTTGTATCAAGCAAGTAGAGAAAAAGCAAAGACTATCCTATAGCCTTTGCTAATAGAGAATTGAATCTTGTGGAGAAGAATTATACTACCACGAAACGGGAATGCTTTGCTATGATTTTTTCCATTAAGAAGTTTAGACATTATCTTTTTTTAAAACTAGTGGTATTTTTTGTAGACCACATGAAAATCAAGAATCTTATAAATAAGACTGATTTAAGTAGTAGACTTGCAAGGTGGATACTCCTACTAGAAGAATTTGATTATATAATAGAATATAAGCGAAGAAAGATGCACAAGCTAGTAAATCATTTATCTAAATTATCAAATCAAATTGGTGAAGCTCCAATTGATGATACATTGATAGATGAAATATTATTTATCATTTCAACCACGCCTACTTGGTGTGAATTAATTACCAAGTTTTTGACAACTCAAGCCTTCTCTCTTCATTTTTCTAAAATAGAATGTAGAAAGGTAGGTATTAATAGTAGATACTTTGTCATAATTGGTGGCAAATTATGTAGATATAGAGTTGATGGAATATTAAAGAAGTATATAATGAAAGAAGAAATTCCTACCATTCTATCAGCATGTTAGCATAGTGTATGCGAAGGTTACTTTTTAGGAACCTCAATAGGCCAAAAAATACTTAGAGTAGGTTATTATTGGCCCACATTATTCCAAGATGCATATAGATATACTAAGACATGTGATACATGTTAATGATATGTTAGGAATGATTTAAAGATGAACTTGCCTCTTGATGTATCCCTATTTTTAGTTTTCTTTGAAAAATAGAGAATTGGTTATATTAGAGAAGTTGTAGAATAGATATTAATTTGTTTTTGTAAGATATTGGTAAAATAGACTAATAGTCCATAGAATAGTCAATTCATGAGAACGGATGGTTAATTTAGTTATTAAAAGTAATTAATTACAAGATTATGGTTAGAATGTGGAAATAGGGAGTAAGTATATAAGAGTTGTAGAAGTTAGTCTGAAGGTCAGATTGTGATCGTCATGAGTCAAGATTAAGCTTGATGCTACTTCTTTGTTTTTCTTTATTGTTGAAGAGTAATGGATAGTTTTTGAATACTGAAAAGTAAGTTTGTGGAATGAATCAAAGATTGATTTATGAGTTATTGATTATGTACTTGAAGCACTGAGTGATTGAATTATATGAAGAGTTATTAGAAGATTATGATTATTATTTATTGAGAGCTGTATGTGTATTTTAAACAGAGAAAGTCTAAGATTACAAAAATTATCTGAATTCAGATTGGTTGGAATGAAGTTTTTTATTTTTGGTGTTTGATGGAAATTATGTATTTTGAGGGGTCTTTTGAGAGTGCAAGGTTGCACACTGTTGTTATTAGTTGATGAAGGAGTATTGTTATTGGAAAAAAACATTGCAATATTTTTTAGTATTTTAGTGGTTCAGAATACAATTAATTGTGTGATCCTAATAAGTAAAACTCATGCGCTTAGTGTTTCCCTATGTTCGAATTCTCCTATATATGTTTATTCTGAAAGAAATTGAAGAATAAGTAAAATGACAATCACATTTTGGCACAGCTATCAAGGATAGATAATAGCATTGAATATTAGGAATCATTTGAATGGTACAACCGTCAACCAGTGGATCAATTTTTCAATTGGGAAGCATTAAAGAATACATTTTTAATCCATTTTTGTCCAATTGGTTTTAAGGATCAACTTTGAGAAAGATTAATGACTATCAAAATGAGTCTATAAGAGGCAGTGGAATCATACTATGGTTATATGGTAGATATATTCCGCAAGTGGCCAAATTACCAAATATTAGAGGCTTTTGTATTTTCCATATTAATCAACAAATTATATCCACCCAAATTAAAAATGTTTGTAAAAGAGGTTCAACCAAATATGATAACTGCATCTCTTAATAGAACTAAGGTTTGGGAAGAATGCCATTATGATCAGTTTTTAACTATGGGTGCCACGTTGATTCTAGTTCAAGGCAGCTATCAAAATCCGACTTACGGATCAGTGAGTAGTTATCTACGGATGTTAGAAACAGTGGCCAATTCCAGTGCCAATATTCAAGGGCCAATTAATGTCATTCCATTGCAAGCTATACCACCGAACGTGCAACAGCGTATGCTCCATATTGTATGCTTCAAAATCTAATAGCTCCTTCATCCCAACTTGGAATCCAGCAAGCAGTCTGCAAAAAGTGTAGCCGCAAAAGTGCTATCTCTAGTCGCGATCACCAATCTTCAATTACTATCCATACGCATGCGTTATGCCAAAAAGAGTGTCAGTAGCTCCCAAATCAACACCTTAACTTTGAGCGCCTATATCTCCTTCATATAAATTCCAAACCATACAAAATTTTCACCAAAACCATATCCAAAAACCTAAACTTGCTGATCCTAGCTTTCAAAGTTCAAACTGCTCTGAAAAACTAACTCTAATCTCTAATATGGCCTTGGGCAGCCTCCTCAAAGCCTATTGGTCATGATTTTTGACCAATAGGAATGGAGATTTTCATCATCCATCTCCATTCATCTATATTGGTGCCCTAATTACTCCTTTTGCTACCAAAATCCTTCTTCAATTCTTTTTCTTATAAGATTTACATAATTTATGCTCTCAATATGAAATAAAAGAACCAAAATAAGTTTCCAAAGGTCAATAATGTCTAACAAAGATGACTCTAAATATTTAGAAGTTACTATCAACAAAAACCAATCTTAAAAGCCACTATCAAAAAAAAATTAAAGTTATATAAATTCTATATTAATCTTTTTAAACAACCTCTTCTCAAGGTAATAATCAAATTATACTCTACAACCAACTAAAATCTACTAACATGGCTTTCACCATGTTACTTAATAAATTATATATTAAGTACATAATTACATTATTTTCATATAATAGCCAAACCACAATACGACATCGGATGGCAATAAAATTCTTTAGAGAAGTTTTTTTTTGGCATCAATGTCAGCAGCTATAAAAATGTAGAGGAGAAGATATTGTTGTCTACCAAGATCGGCAATTAGAAATTGAGGAACTGCAACATCTTCTAAAACGGTGCAATGATTGTTTTTTTTTTTTTCTTTTCTTTTGATTTTTCTATTTCCATTGTGAGCAACAACCTCTCTCCCTTTGGTTTTTATTTTTTTCCCGTTACACCTTCATAAGCTTTGATCGTTCCAAAATAATTTCCTTATCTCCTTTACATTGTGAAGGTGTTGCAATACAATCCTTTTTTATTTCTTCTTCTTCAATGTCTTTTTTAATTTTAAATTATTTTTGTTTTTTTTCTATAGAGGTTCCAAGCTCAAAATGCTCTAAAGTTCTTTTAGAAGTAGTTCTTCTGTATTTGTATTTGCTTAAGGTAGAGAACCCATCATATTTAAGTTGGTCATTTTTCCATTTCTTAGAATACAAAGATAACGCATTGCGTTGTCATACTGTAAATCCTTACAATATATAAAAATTAGTTAAAACATATTATATGTTGATAAATCTAGATGTATCTTAGAATGGCTAGTAGATTAAATTAAAAAGAGTTGGTATAAGAAACTTTACTTTGTTTCTTTATTTCTTTTGATTTTGACATTAAAATATATATATATATATATATATATATATAGGACCTAAATGTTTAGTATGAAGCATTGGAAGAAGGTAGCAGCCTAAAGATGAAGATTTAAACTAATAGGAGGTTAATTGGGAGGGATGAAACCAAGGCATGGTTGGATGAAGGTAGAAATAAGGATCTTCATCTCCATTGGTCGAAATCCATGCCCAATGGGCTTTTAGGAGGCTGCCTGCGACCTTGATAAGGGTTTCGGCGACTTCAAAGAGGCCATTAGGAAATCAAAGGCAAGGGTTATAAAGTTCAGGGTTTTGGCTACAATTTTTGTGCAAATTTTATAGGGTTTGGAGTTAGGGTGAATAAGTTATAGCCGTTTGAAGTTAAGATGTCAATTTGAGACCTACTATTACTCTTTTGAGTTTAAGAGGAGTCTTACGGAAGCTTTTGGAGATCGAAAGGTGCGGCTAAAAGGGCAACTTCAAGACATACATCTTTTGCGAAGGAAATTTTGCATTTGGAGTTTATGTAAAGGAGTTATAGGGAGTTAAAGACAACGCATTCAAATCAAAGGCAGTAAGTGAGTGGTTTTGTTCAAAGTAGTGTTAGGAGCCATAACTTGAGTTTTCGAACGAAATTTTGGCTCAAACTTTGAAAAAATGTAAACATTTGTGTTAAAAAGCTATCTATATAAGTTTCGTGGCATTTGGACTTATGGTTTGTGAGATATGAAGAAAATTGTGTGTGGGTATATAAAGATTAGGGTTTGAAGCGATTGTTTGGGTTTTGAAGATATATCAAAATCCACGACGAATTTGCGGTTGAAATTTGTTGTACAAATTAATAACAACATATCAGTACTTCAAGTAAATTTTGATCTTGTTTGGACGGTGGATCAAGAGTCATGAGGTGTTGAGGTTTGGGAGAATTTCCACATAAAGATACATAAGGTTTTAGAATACTTCTACCATATTTTGGGTGTTGTTAGTTATTTAAGACTTAAGTATTTGGTATAATTGTCCCAAAAAGAGAACTTATATATATAAAATTAGGGTTTCCTTATTTTAAGCTTGATTGAGCAATTAGTGACAGCCAGAAGTGCAGCGCTTTCTTGAGGCAAAACCTCTCTATCCCGACAGCGTGGACTAGGAGCTTGTCTTTAGGTGGGTGCTAATCTAATAGTTCTCTTGTTCTTTCCATTAAGATTGTAGGAGGTGCGGCTACAATATTTTCTATCTTTAAAGATTTTTTTTAACTAATGCAATGCAAGACTAACAATGCCATTTCTTTTTCCTTTTTTTGATTGATGACTAGGTTCTCTTATATAAGGAATTCTAAGAATTGTGGAGTAATATACTCATTGATTTCTTATTCAATATTTTATTATTTTTTTAAAAGAAAAAAATCCTTGTGGCAATGGAATTTGGTATCAAAGATTTAGTAGCAGCAGTGCAGATTCGCCACAATCCTTATTGAATTCCAAAGTGATGACAATTGCCTTTGCTCTAAAGCCATAGTAGTATTGACCAGGAGTTGTTTTCCTTACTAGCAACAGTATTGGTCTTGCGATGTTTTCTAGTATTCTCTGGTGGTGCTTCTTCTTTATAACATATGGTGGTATTGTAGTTGCAGTCAGCGTCATCTTCTCCACTTGATAGTTCTAGTTTGCAAGCTCATTAAATGTTGAATGTTGAGTCAAAGATTATAGTGGTGGCAATGCCAATGGCAATGTCTAGATTTGATGCCATTCAGATGAAATTGTGTGGAACTAAGGTATAGTTCCCATGGTTGTAAGAAGGTTATTTTTGTCCTAGCTCCCTTTTTTTGTGTCGAATATGAGTTGTGCTCTATTTTTTTTGGTTTGAACCAAATCTTAGAATTGGAAATTCCAACTTTAATTTGAGAACCATTTGATATTTGGTGATAGAAGCAGGGGATCATATAAAGAAAATTTGTTTTGGAAATTCAAAGAATACAATTTCTATTTTAGAGGCTAGATGACAATTATGTCATTTAAATGATAGGAGTATTTTTTTTTAATTGATATTGCTAATTAGTTGTACAAGTCTAGACTAGAATTGAATCATTGCATGTTGTGGAATAAATTGCGATGATCTGCTATTAAAGAGCTCTAGTGAGTCGGTGCACAGTAGCATTAAGATTTCTACCCTTCTTAATAGTATGATCCAATTGAGAAGGGAGTCAATTTGGCCAATTGCTAACTTGACTTCGAGTAGTTGGAGTACAAAGATTTGATTGCAAGGTCATTGACAAGGATGAATACGTAATAATTATAAGGCTTTGGAAATCAAGGGAGGCTGCTCGAATTGTATAACACATTAAATCTAATTTTAGAGAAATCAAGCTTCCAACTAGATAAACAAACAACCAACACTTCCAACAAGCCACTTTCTTCCAAAAACCTTCAAGGTCACAAATTTGGAATGAAATTCAAATTGGATTCAATTTTTAAAATATAATTTAGGAAGAGAACAAAGTTAAGTTAGGTTTAAAAGAGGTTAGGTTAGAATGCAATTAAATTAAGATTTGGTATGAAGTATTGGATGTTGGGTGATAATTCTAATCAAAGATGAAATTCTAGAATAGATGAGAAGTTATTTATAGATGAAAAGTTATTTATAGATGATATATAATACTTGAATGAATTTTTGTATGGATAGATGGAAATTAATAAAAAATAAAATAAAATAAAATAAAATAAAATATTTATTAATCAATTTAGATTAGATTAGATTAATTAATTAAGAATTAAGAAACAAAATTCTATATACATGTATGTGGTGAGTAGATTATTAATATAAGTAAAAATTAATAATAGATATTTTGCTTAATAATATGGTTTTTAAAGAAGATTTAAGGATTATTTAATTATGGATTAAATAAGAATCATAATATCTATAATTTACATAGTTAATTCACTTGTTGTGAACTAGAATAAACTTCCAACTAGTGCAGGTTTATTTTAGCTCACACCTTAAGACCTTGGTCTTATCTTCTAATTTACATCTAAGATACCAAAATCCATATGGAACTTGTGCAACTTCCTTCCTATAAGGACTACACTAGCTATTAATCTTCATATTATATATATATATATATATATATATTTCTAAATTTGACTTTACCATGATGTTCAAAAACACCAAATTGGCCTAAGGAACTTACAAGACATTCAAATCTTTCTCTTTTTCTTCATAATAGCTTCCAAGGTGGTAAAATTTAATTTTATCAAAGTCTTAAAATTTTCTCTAAAAATTCTTTAATAATTATAAATAAATTTTAAATAAATTCTTAAAAAATCATAATATTTTTATAATTATATTATTTTCTTACAACTACATAAAATAAATTTAAATCAACTAAAAATCTTATTTTTTATATAAATAACATAAAAATCATGAAGTTCTTTTTCTTGCTCTTTATTACTTAACTTAAAATTTAGGCCTTTTTTTATAAGTATTACATGTAAATAAAAGGTCAATATAAAAATTGATATTAATAACTAAATATTAATATTAAACAATAAACAAAAGTACTAAAATAACTATGATAATTGCTTCCAAGACTTACTAAGATTTCATTTCTTTTAACAAGATTATTATACTCTATAAACATTTCTAAATTCTAATAAATACTTAAATAATAATTAATATTCTTTAATTCTAATATTTTTATATTTGAATAATTTAGAACTATATTTTTAACATCTCCATAAATTAAATTCTACTAGTAAGACCTACAAAATCATTAACGTTTTGATAGACAGCAAAACAAAAGCAATGCTAAATTAATTCACAATGTTATTTAATACAAGGTACTTTGATAGTGAGAGTGTCTAAATGACTTATATTACCTTATTTTTTATGAAAATATATTTTTATAATATTGTCCTTTCAAACATGGTGTCTTATTTTGTATCAAAATATCTTGTTGTGTCCAATGAGATAGGTTTTTGCTAGTACATGCATTTTAATGTTTACTTTGGATTTGAGTATTTAAAAAATAATAAATTTAAAAAATTTATGTTTGTGGATTGTCGCCATTTTTAGATTTCCATTTGCATGCACGTTCCATGCTACACTAAAATATGGCCAGGCAGAATTTATAGCTTTTTGACATTTTTTTTAAAACATAAATTCTTCGATTAATTACAGTGGGAATTTTTGAAGGTATCATTATTTTTATCATAATTATTTTAAAATTTAACAACTTCTGATGTACCGTGTGGTTGAAACCGTCACACTACCAGCTCACGAAGAATAATACATATATTTTTGAATAAAACAGATGTATGAGAATAGAGATGAACCTCATTTTTTGAAACGTTTAGTTAGTATTTGAAATATAGAAAAAGAAAACAGTTGAATGAATGAAACAACGTCGATTTTCCCAGGAGTTCATCCCCCAGTGCATCTAGAAGTTCAAGTCGGAAGGGATCATGGGAAAGTTTAGGCCATGACACCCGATAAAATAATACAACAGGGTATACATTACTTTCCGGATATAAATAGCAGCCAAATGTGGATGGGCGGAGGTGGGGAGCATCGATGCCAAGCCACAGAATGCCGCCCGCACCAGAATTAAGACAGGCCCAGACAGAACGGGCAGGCTGGCAGCCGGCCACACCCACCCAATCTGCCAAGCCCGCGACCGCCGTCTCCCACGCAGCACCGCTACTTCCAGCTCAGGAGGGCCTCGAGGAGGCCCAATTTGCGATGAGCCATCTGGATTAAACTCGCACTGCATGTCCACAAGAAAATCTTAATTGATGAATGTTCGGCGCCCATCCCTCCTCCCTTGTCAAGAACGAATGAATGAATGGATGGCAGCTTGGCCAACCCCCGCTCTTGGGCCCATGCCCGCTCCCCCCCCCAAAACCCTAATCTTCATCTCCCCTTTTTCTCAGTCACCGTCGCGCATTTCGGCCTCTTTTTGCCTCCCCCCGCTCCTTCCCTTCTTTGCCTCTCAGCAGGTGGCTTGTATGCCTTCACAGGATGTATACCCTCGCCAGTCAGCATTTCTCGATCTCTCCGTTTACGTGCTGTCTCTTGCGGATTCTTACATTGTAAAGCTGGTAGCTTTCTTTCAGGGTTCGATCACGCTTTGTCTTCGTCCGACTCGAGTGTTCGGGAGTTGTCACTGGGAGTGCATCTAGGTCTTGGAACTGGGGGTTTGTCCAAGTCAGTGGCTGACGTTCAGGGAGAGTTTCCGAGGATTGGGTTTCATGTTTCGGTGGTTGGTTGAGAGGAGGCGTTTGATTGCTTGTGTGACTCTCGGCAGGAGAGCGAACTGATACATGTGACAGTGGTCTGGGGTGAAAGCTAGAGATTCTGCAGTTCGATGCGAGTGCATTCTGTGGCCTAAGCGAGATCTCCTGGTGTGGATTTTATTCTAGGGTTACGTGGTCTTGGTGGATAGGGTGCACCGGGAAGTGGCATTCGTATTAGATTTCAGGATGGAATGCATTGCATAGAACTTACGTGTTACGGTAACACGTTTCCCCATTCTCTCCCAGATTAAAGAGAACAAAGTTAAAGCGATGGCTACTGTTTCTTCTCTACCTCCTGGATTTGAAGGGACAGTTTGTGGAATACTCCCCGTTCCACATGCAACGCAGACAACCGTGCCCAAGCAGGCAAGAGTGAATAAGAAAGTGTCATGGGCCTCAGAAGGCGACCTGTGTCAGGTCATTCCTCATCCTCCATCTAACGTTTACCCCCTATACGAGGTTTTCTTTATTTTAGTTTGAAAACTTGTACATCTTCTATCACTGGATCTGACCTCAGAAAGTTAATCGAAAAGTGAAGCCGTATCATACTCTTACCAGGTCAATGTTTATGAGTGAGGGTTGGGAATGAAGGACAAACCTTGAAGGTATTACGTGTTTCGAAAATTCATGTTTCATATCACCTTTGAGAAGTTGCCCCTATCTGAAAATATCGAAGAATCAGTGATAACACTTCACTCATGTTGGTGTAAATTACAACACTTGTGGAATTGTGACTACAAACACATGTGATCAGAGGCTAGAAAATAATCCAATAACGCTTCAATGTCCCGAAAAAACTGTCAAGGCTTGAGAATTTCAATCCGATATGTGAAAAATGGCTTTATTTATTTTAACAAAAAACTATCTTTATTCTTGAACGAACCGTATACCTGAACTTCAAGGTTCAAGGATGCAAGGTATATCTCTTAGTAATGAAGGTGATGCGAGACAGGGTGTTGGTTACGTCTTCCGAGGCTTGTCTGGTTCTGAAGAATGCGTATAGATTACGCCTGTCGTTTACATGGTTTCTTTAAGCGCGATGAGCAATCTACATGTAGAGCTTTCGGGTTACTCTTCTTCCTTTTGTGCCTGCATTACTTTCTCGTCTACATAGATTTGATAGATGTACATGCGCTCCACTCGTAAGATCATGTCGGTGTCGCGGTGTACTTGCTGGAGTGTCTACGTTCTATCTTTGGCACAGTTTTTTCGGATAGATTTTCACTCAGTCATATACCCGCTTGTGCAGTTCTTGTTCCTTTTTGTCAAGGGACTTTGAAGAGCAGAAACACATGCTCGATATCCTTGATTTGAATAGTTTTTCTCTCGGCCGTTTTGGTCCAGTTCTCGAACTTAGATATTTTGTTAGATTTTTAATTAGATCGTCAACCGTCATTGAATTTTTCAGTGTAAGTATGTGATCATTATCGAAAGGTGTGTGTACTATCTGAGAAACTTATATAAAGTATTCCAATCGACAGAGCACTACATGGAGAGCCGGTTTGGTGATTGTTGATAGGCAAACCTAATCGTGACCAAATTTATGTGATCTAGAAACTAATTGTGGAAGAACTTGTGGACTCTAGTCTATTGCAATAACGCGAACTTGGGAGACAAAAAGCTACCCGTCATTTGGAAGGCATACATGCAATTCCTACATGGATAGCATCTCTTAAGGTCAAGGGATGTTAATGCTTACGTCAGAGTCTTTTGCGACCTCTGTAACTTGTTGCGAAGGTTTCAACATTACATGACTCGTTGTCGAAGCGGAAGAGCTGAATCAGCTTCTTGTAGATGTCCATGCTGGCCTAGTTATTTATATCGTCATTAAAACTAGTTCTACGTTTTATCTGCGAAATGCAGCAAGAATCTCAACTCTTGGTGCGTCGAAAGTAAATTGAAGTACTAATGTCGCGATTTAAGCATTAATTCTTCATTTGTTTTACTGGTGCTCGGAGTATTGGTACTCACTCGCATGAAACTTTGGGAATGTGGGTAGTCGAGATGACGACGAATACCTTAGTGTTTCTGAAGTCGCTGAGCTTCAACCAGTGTCGAAATAAACATTTTTGCATTCATAACTTTCACTTTTTCTCATAAATTACTGCACATAGGCGAATAACTTACCGCTCTCTACAGGGCATGCAATCTGATATATGCACAATCATGTGATGTAGGTGCGGCTCTTTGCAGCAGAAGATGCACCAGCTCAATCGAGTATCATGCTTCAGGACCTTCTCCAGGCCAAAAAAGCGAGATTCATGCATGCCTTGAATCCTATAGTTTCCGTAGATTTACCTCCAGGATTTGGGCCCTCCTCCCTGATGGGAGTAAAGCCACTTGTGGCACCAATCTTGCCATCTGTGTCATGGCGGATTCCTGAATGTGTAAGTTCCTATGTTCAATACTTAGACTTTTCTGAATACTCTGAAGCCTTTAGTTTTAGGTGGCGTCACACTGGCATCTTCTTTTTGAGTATGTGCAGATGATCCTGAATCTAACAGGAGACCAGTGTTTACCCCGCCAGAACTCATATTTGCTCTCCCAGCGATCGCTGTCACAACGAAAATCTGACTTTTTATTTTTTAATTAATTCTCTCTTCTAGTATAGCTTGTTCGAGGCTGCTGTCTATGGCTCAAGTGCTGGGAACTATAATCTTACGACGAAGTTTACTGTCGTATGCCCTAGCTTTATTCGATATACATCGATAAACATCTGATGCTATATTTTCGAATTCTATACAGTTCAAATTGGATCCAACATGGCTCGTGATGGCGGGGGAAGAAAGCAAGGAGGTGTTCGCTCAAAAACAGCGAGAAAACAGAACCCTTGAAGCCGTGTATCCTCGACCCTCAGCTATTCCTGAAAGGTGTGTTGATACTCGTGTGGTATTCTTTTTATATGTTGTGTTTCAGGTTAATTTCAGGTTATTTATTTGTATGATTTTGGAATTGATGAACCGATTCACTTTCTTTGTCGCTGAGCAGTCCAACAAAATGATTGTTGGCAAATCAGTACATCTGGTTGCATAGAACAGCTGCTGACACCTTAAGACTTGTGACCTTCCAGTCCAGCAGAGCCTTCCGAAGTGCAATTGCCTTTTGATGAAGATGATTCAAATACACTCATTATCCCAGTTGTCCCATTAGAAGATGACGAACTACCTGAAGCGGATGATCTTCCAACAACTTCAGGAAGCACGTATAAATCTAAACAAGAGCCGTTTTCAGGTAAGCTTCCTATCTTATTTGTTTATTTAACTATTTATCTATTTTTGCAGCTTTAGGTATTCGCATACATCAAAAGAATTACACTCTTTGGTTGCAAGCTATCATGTTACCCCTCAACTTATAAGGGTCGGACGCTGTTTTGAAGGTCGCAGCACTGATACAGGATGATATTTTGAAGCGTAATATCTGTTCTTTAACTGTTGACAATCTAATCTGAAACCCAATGTGCAGGTTTAAAATCGTTATCCCCTCCACCAGGGTTTTTGTCAACAAGCATGCCTGTGAAACCTCGAACTTGGTTTCCTGTAGCTCCCCTAGAGAATAATAATTTGTCA
Source organism: Physcomitrium patens (assembly GCF_059467195.1). Classification (NCBI taxonomy): domain Eukaryota; kingdom Viridiplantae; phylum Streptophyta; class Bryopsida; order Funariales; family Funariaceae; genus Physcomitrium; species Physcomitrium patens. The sequence continues at coordinate 2,417,773 of NC_143414.1, forward strand.
CTACCTGCACACACGACACCAGCATACGGACCACCCGTCACCGTCAATAGAAACATAATACCTCCAAATGGCACCGTTGTGCAGACGACGAACATGTCTAACGCTCGTACGGGATCGTTGGGTCTTCCTGTTCGTGCGGCTGAGGGAGGGACAGAACCAGACGTTCCTGCAGCCGCCGCCGCTGCCTACGCGGCTTTACAGCAGTCTAATGATACAACGATGATAGATCGAGAGTTATTGATAAAGTTTCTCACAAATCCTTCAATGCTACAGAGTCTCTCTGAAAAACTTGCACAGAATCCTCCGGGAAATTATGGAGTCGTTAATCGGAGAATCCCAGAAAGTGTAGACCACAGTGGAATAGGAGCTCGTGGAAATGGACGAGTTTGGAATCCTACAGTGACTGAACATGCTAAGAGTGGACAAAGACACCTTGAAACAGCGGTAGGTATAACAGATCCTCACATGAGACATGGTTATGATAGGCCACCTGGCTTTGGGGCACCTTCAGGTGCCAACGCACTTGGTCAAGCACCTCCTCAACCCGGACAAGGGTACGCACATCCCGGGCCTCTTACCATTCAGTCCCTACCACTCCCTAACATGCCCCCACCCACTTCTGTTGGTTATGACCAGTCAATAGTATCTGGTTCAGGGCGACCTATCTCACAGCGAGACGAACAATACTACAAAGACCTCATTTCACAGCATGGAAAAAACGAGGAAGATATTTGGGGAGCAATTGGTGTGCCCGAGACTGGAAACAGTTATCCTGGAGGTGGACGGCCCAGGGCATCTGGTCTTGATAGGGAGAAGAGGTTAGGTAGCGCAGAACGAACAGAGAGACCTGAGAGGACTGACTCAAGAGCAAGGTGGGCAGGAAGAGAAGATGTGGACATGGCAGGACTTTCAATTAGGCAAGGTGACGGTGATCAAGCCAATCGGTCAGGCCAGTCTCGGGGAAAATCTCGAAAAGCCTGCATATACTTCAGCACATCCCGAGGTTGTCGGAACGGATCCAGTTGTGCATTTTTGCACGAGACTAACAACGCAGAAAGGGCAAAGAGACCGAAACTGGAAGGGAAGGAGAGCAATATAGGATATAGATAAAATTCTCAAACGGAGTTCACAAGCTCTTAACAAATCACACTAACTGTGCCCAGAATGACAGACCTAACATAAAGTGGTCATGCATGTACAACATGATTTAAGATAGGAAGGTGGAAGTGAAGCCTCGTCTGAGGCAAGCGCGGCTGCGCTTCAGTTCGACAACGCCACTTCTGCACACATGTTAACGAAGTCTTTCAAGCGGCTCAAAACTTCTGCCTTGGTATCTCGAGGAACCAAGCGGTAACCAGTTATTCCGCCTCCTAGATCTGCTGGGCGTTTCCATTTGTGCTAGGAATTAAAGCGAAACTCGAGAAGTTTTTGAATCGCTGATTGACTGCCCTCGAAACAAGAAATCATCTCTTACCACATCAGAGCGTCATGCAGAACTGTTGCTTCTGCGTATTCCTGAAACTTATGAACAAGAAGCTCCCCGCCTCTGATCCTTTTGACGAAAAACCAACAGCAGTTACGCTTCAAAAAATGTACCAAGCAACTGGTTTGAAAAGCGCTGTCGACTCCGCCGACTGGGGTCTTCCAGTAGTCCCTGGACGAATGTGACGTGGCTAAGGTGGAGGATTAATTACTGTGATTCTTTCCAACACAAGCTTGTCAGAGTTGTGAGGGCACGTAGACGGAAGTCAATGTTAATGCGCACCACGCCAGATTGTTCCTGGAGAACCGTGCAAAGAAGATGGGCAGAACTGTTCATGTACATTACACTCGTGGATTTATTCACTTTGCTTGCACCATTTTTGAGGAAAATTGCAATACCAAACTAATCACCTTGTGTCTACCTGGAATTCTGCCGCCTTGAGCATGGCGGATTTCAGCCTCCCACTGTTACATGATAGCATTTTCTCACATTCCGAGGCCTTCTGTACACATGGTTGTGCAGGACACTTAATGCAGTCAGTTGTCTTTCCACTTCCTCCCTCATTGATAGCTTCTCCAGAGCTCCACAATTGATAGCGCGTTTTCTTCACGCTTGTGCAGGGCGTATTCGTTTTCTGATTACGTTCTGCACAATCATGCATGATGTGCGATATTTTTGTCTCGTTTATTGTCCATTCTCACGTAGAGGTAGTTTCCTCCAAATGCATGGAGTCTGTGTTTTGAACATTGTAAGGTTCAACAATTTGTTTGCTAAGGGACATACATCTGTATAATAAATGATAAGAATGGAATACATACATTTATATTCTAATAATAGATAGGTGCACATTGGGACACAAACAATGAATAGAGAAAGGACACACAAGCCTCTCATTGGCTAAAACTCTATCTTTCTATTTATCATCCAGAATATTAACTAGATTTCAGCAGTGATGTTTCCAAAGGAGAATAATAACTAGAGTTGACACAGTTTACGAAAGATGTGTTGTCTTCAAAGTGGAAAATATTTCCAAAGCAAAATAATTGATGATGTTGACAAGAATAATTTTTATGCTCAATTAATTTTCCAAATAATAGTTACTTGGTCTTATTCTGTGGTTACTTGTTACATGATACGATGTTTAAATAGACATTACATAAAACACCCATTGGATAAGTTCATAATTCAACATAAAGAAACTTGGCATGGATTACTTAGCTTTCTTTGATATTTCTCTATTATTAATTTGATGTGCATGCTAATTCTTCAAAATATATATATATTTATTTTCCTTTCGAATCTTTGATCAAGTGTCCCCTCTTCATACAATCCAAACAGCAAAAATTATAATTTTTATTGCTTAGTTATATCTATATATGATTGTAATGTAAATCAAAGATATTTTTACATGATGTTTTCTATTTCTCTACTGCATTTTGAATTTAGAAGCACTTACACAATTATATATAAAGATTCATAAAAGAACATATGTGTGTTTTTAAACGTTCATACTATATATATATATATATATATATATATATATATGTATATCCAATTTCATAATTTGAAACAAAATTACATATCTGACCACTTAGTAATATACAAAACCACATCTAGCTTTGAAAACATTCAATAGAATAAATAAAGATGAATTTATTAAAGTGGGTTCATTAAATTGTGAGAAATTCGAATTTTAATAACATTGGGATATAATGATGCTATTTATCAAATATTTCCACAACAACATATTTATTGGACAAGGAAACATGGTATCATTTTTATAAAATCACAAGTTATCCTTTTACTTTTGATCATACAGATAACTCAATAATTATTTTTAGTTATATAACATCAAATTTTCAATATTAAAAACATAAAGAATTTTTGTATTAAATAAAAGAATTTAATTCTTAAAATTTTTAAAAACAAATCTTTGACATGTCATATGATCAGATTAATTATAATTAAACAATCAAATAAAATAAGAAATTTCATTTCTCTTTTCTAATGTCAAATATATATTCATATGATCTTATTAATAATTTACTAATGTTATATTTTGATTTCTGAAAATATATATATTTTTGATAATATTACTATTATTACTCTTTATATTTGCATCTCTCTCTCTCTCTATATATATGTATGTATATATATATATATATATATATATATAGATATATATATACTATAAAATTTGTTTAATTTTAAAAACTGAAGGTTTTTAAAATAATATTTGTTCTATAAATAATTCAAAATTTAATCAGAATTTTATTTTAAACATTTGAATAAGAAGCGTGTATATATATATATATATGTCTATCAAATATTTGCAATTTGGATCTGTCTGTAAAGATGTCCTTAATATTGTGATGTTGTGGATATAAAAAATTATTGAGTGTACGTAATTATTATATTATTTGCATAATATGTGTTTGTTGTTCACATGATTATTGCATCTAATATAAATGTATTTAAAATTCTATGTAATTTGTTGATATTTTTTGTAAAATAAATCAGTTTTAAAAAAAATGTGTATTTTTATTATGGTTAATTTTTAAAATATACAAAAAAAATTAAGATATATATATATATATATATATATATATATACCTTACTTAATTTATAACTTTGGATAGAAATTTTATAAATTATTTAAGATTTTATAATGTATTTGGGATACATATTACTAAATATGTCCTTTTGTTCTAACAAACATTATTAAGTAAACTAGGAATATTAATTAAGAGGTATCAAATAATAAGGATATATTTGTATTTTTTGGATAGATGTGTGCATATAGATATAAATAAAAAACTACTTTATAATTTTATAATGGTTAAAAAAAATTAAATTAAAAAAATTTTAAACTTATATGTTTGTATGTTTTTATAAATTTTTATAAATTTTGAGAATTACATAAATTAAAACTAAAAATATTTTACAAAGAATTACTATCAAGGATATAAACCACAAAAAATTATAAAAATACAAATACATTCTTATATTACCACTAATTAGAATGAGAATGACTTCATCCTTGCCTCTATATATACTATCTATTAAAGAATTACATAGTAATGTCTTGGAGTCCAAATGATACATGTGCAATTTGCAAGATATGTGTCTAATTAATAGAGTGAATTTTTGATATGTGTGCAACATGACCAACTTGTAATATAAGTGGCTAAATATGCAATATATAACTAAGTTGTCAATTTATCAATTACTTATAAACATGTGTAAAGTCTACATAGCTTTTAGCAAACTTCATAATCAAATATCAACAATTTTAGCTATTTCGATTTAATTCTATGTAGTTCTACTTATTTAAGTAAATGTAATAATAAATATGGCTATTCTTTACATTACTCCTTCTTCTTTCTAAGCAATAAGTTCAACAACTATTTGTTTTATTGCTTCATAAATTAATGAAGTCCAAGATCTGTCAAATGATGTTAGCAACAAACTCTGATCTTGGTTTTATACCAAGGTCATTAATAGATTTCTTTAACCATTAGTAAACTCTTATATTAGAATGAGAAGACCAGCTAATAGTTTGATCATTATTAAGATCCTCATAGCTACCTTCAAATAATATATTTTGCATTCCATCAAGTATAGTACCTTCCTTCAATAATATCACTAAGCATTGAGAGTCTCCTTCAAGATTGTAATATCAAACAAGTTGCATATGACCATGTGTTTGTGGAAAAACATGTCTCTCTTGAGGACCTTCATTATAATTGCAACCTTTTTTAGGTTGAGACAATTTAAGTGCTTCATCTCGTAATTTTACAAATAATAAGTTTTGAAATAAATTTTCTAGGTTTTGATTTTTTATGTTTAACTAAGAACCCTTCAAATTGATTTTTAAACTTATTTATCCTTAATATATTTCATATTAATTTTAATTATTAGTCCTTGATTTTAATGGATATTATCAATGAAAAACAAATTCTAATGTATTTGCTAGATTTTCATATAGCTCCTATACACATTGATTAATATTATATATGTACCAATGTATGAAATATTCTAATTTATTTTGATACCATTTAGAATCAAAAATATAAGGCTTAATAAGAAACACATAGAATAAATGATAACTCTTCATTTATAGTAGTAATTGCATTTAATTATTATCTTTTCATAATAAATAGGCCAAGTATTTATCAATCCAACTTGTCACAAGGTCAATTAGATTTAATATTACAATAAGGTAACTATATCTTATAACCAAATTTAAATAAAAGTAATTATTTTCTAAAAATATCTATATTTATTTTTTATTGTTCTTGAACCTCTTTTAATTATATCTTTATTGTTATATAAAGCTCTTTTATTTTACTTGTCAAATCCTTTGTTATAAGATTTTTAATTTTAAAAAATAAAAAGTATCAAATTATAGATAGTAATCATAGTTAATAATAAATAGAATTTTTTGTATAAAAGAATTTATTCTATTATTATTTTAAAATTCAAATAATAGTAAGAAATTTATCCAATTATTTTTTTGGTAGTTGATGGTATATAATAAATATTTTTTTAATACTTAATTCACATATTTTATTTGTTAATAAGTGTAATCAAAAAAAGTTGAGGTTAACTTAGAATTAACTTGTAATATGTAAAAGAATATCTTCCAAATGATATTTTTAATTGAGGCCCATAATCAAATATAATGTTACTTTGATGTTTATAATATCAATAAGTATTGTCTAAGAAGAGTTTAGTTGTTTCTTCATTGGTGTTGTTTTATGTAAAAATTAGTCTAAGAATGCATTTGGCATCTGGCTATAGAAGGTTATGATCTTACCTTCCAATTGGATTTAGAATCCAAAAATATATTACATAAAGAGTTTAGAAATAACTTAGTAATCCTTAACAATCAAATAATCTTTGCATATTATATTTAATTTTAAGTAAATCTTAAAAAAACTTAATTAAATATTCAAAAAAATAAAAAATATATATATATATATATAGAAATCCTAAAGAAAATATAATAAATTTTAAAAAATCAAAAGAAATTACAAAAAAATCTTAAAAACAAGAAATAAGAAAATAAGAAATATCTTTAATCAAGAAAATCAAATCTATACATGTAGAAATCATAGATGGTTGTTTATTATCCTTTAAAAGCATTATCTATGAATTAATTCTTTTAGATGTAGCAATTAAAGATCATAATAATTTAATGATATTTAATATCATTAAATCTTCTTTCAATCCAATTATTTTAGGATTATTGTGGTTAGAGAAGTATAATCCTCAAATAGACTAGATTTTTTTCATAATTTTGCCTAACATTCTACTAATCAAGTAGAAATCCATAAATCTAATATAACTAAATCCTTATTGATAGGTCCAAGAGCTTTCATACATGTTGCAAAAGAAGAATCAACTTTTGTTATATCTATCACACTTATTTTCAATGGAATAAAGACTTCAAGTAGAATTTTAAGGTAATATCAAGATTATTTAGATATTTTTAGAAGAAGAATATCAATATTCTTTTAGAGTATTATCTCCATTATTATTCTATTGATATTCTAGGAAGAGCTCAACTACCATTCTAACCAATCTATAGCTTATTACAAAACAAGTTAATTACATTCAAAGAATATATTAATAAGAACTTGGCTAAAAACTTTATATGCTATTTTAAATCTCTATTAAGAGCTCTTATCTTATTTATGGAGAAAAAAGATGGATCTTTGTCAATATATGTAGACTATTAAGAATTCAACAAGATCACCATGAATAATATGCATCCTTTACCTTTGATTTTAGGACTTCTTGATCAAGTCAATCAAAGAAAGATCAACAGAAAAATAGATCTACAAAGAGCATACAATCTAATATACATCAAAAAAGAAGATGAATAGAAAATTATATTTTGAACCAAGTATGGGTATTTCAAATATAATGTCATGCCTTTTGGACTCACAAACATATTAATTTCATTTCAATATCTAATAAATGATGTTATTTGTGAATTTTTTGATGATTTTTTTATTTGTTATTTAGATAATATTTTAATCTACTCTAAAAAAATAAAAGAGCCTAAATTTCAAATTCATTGTGTGTTATAAAAATTTAGAAATGTAAGATTATATGCCAAGATGAAAAAATGTGTATTTCATACTACTTAAGTTGACATTTTAGGATTCATTTTTTCAAACAATGGCCTTATAATAGATTCTAAAAATACCCAAACTATCATGGATTGGAAGATTCTAAAAATAATAAAAAATAGATAATATCTTTTGAGATTTGTCAATTATTATCAAATATTCATCAAAAGCATTTTTAAAATTATAGTCCTTCTTTTATATTTGACATGTAAAGAAAAACTTGAGTAGAATAAAGAAATTGAAGCTTCTTTTCAAGCCTTGAAGATCTTATTTATTTTTGAACCAATCTTATATTGCGTTGACTTTTTCAAAGTAATTTTTATAAAAATACACACATTTAATTTTGCTATATTATTACAAATGGAAGCAAATGACAAGCTCCATCTGATATCTTTCTATTATTAAACAATTTCAACACTTGAAACCAACTACGAGATCTATAACAAAGACCTTCTTGCAATTATAGATTCATTTCAAGAATAGTGTTATTATTTAGATGACACTTTCAATTCAGTCATTGTATATATCAATCACAAGAATCTTAAGTATTTTATCACAAAAATATGTCCTTTTCAAATGTTTTTATCTTGCATCCAAAAAAAAAGATGCATATTTTGGTCAACAAAGAATAATTCTATTAAATCCAAAGCATTTTCTCTTTAAGCAATGAAATCAATATTTATTATTGATTCAAGATTTTTTCAAGTAAGTTCAATTGAGTATATCCTTTGGTCTTCTTATTTATAATATTAATGATAATTCTTTGAAATATTTTTATATTTATAAATTTGAGTTTAAAAATAATCTATTATTTTTTAAAGTATAATTATACATTTCAAAAGGCAAAGTACAATA